>NW_022631601.1:0-47610 GCF_010015895.1 Lontra canadensis
TGGATGTGCGAGAGAGGAGTGGGCCATGTGCATGAGTGGTCACATGGACATGGGAAGTGTGTTGGGCCCAGAGGCACCCCCATTTTCATCACGTTTAATCTTTTCTCCAGATACTTGAATACATGACATACAGTTATAATGCAACTCACTCCTTTACCAGTTCCATCTCCTGTGGTACTGCTGGGTCCACTTTCTGTGGATTACCCCCATCATTCACCATGGAGACCACTCCTTTCTACTTTGTTGGCATGTCGAGGTAGACATTGCAAATTTTACATTATAGTCATTGAAGACAATGGCTCTGTAATGTTACCTGTATTTTCCTGGTTTGCCATTCATTGGAAAGTGATTTGATCTTTTTGGTTTTTATTTTGAATCTTCCTTTGAGCTTACTGAGTAAAATACTCCCCAGTACTCCATGATGATAGGTGAGTTACAAGTTTGTTTTCTCACACCAGCTGGTGAGAACAGAAAGTACTGCTGACCACAGGTAAGACTGAAGTTCTCTTGCCTCTTGTAAGGGCCTGGTTGGCCAAAGGGAGTCATTTTGTGTTTACACAGCAAACTTAGATTGACCCCATGCAGTAAACTCAGATTGACCCTGCCCCTCCCAGAGGAACTTACTTGCAAAGCCTAGATACAAGGGCGGATCAGGCCAGGTGAAGACATCCAATCAGTAGGGCGCGCATATATCTACTAGGGTAAATTGAAATTCAATTGGCCACCCGTGTTACCTAGCAGTTTTTTCTGTGTGTGGCAGAATTAGCATGACTGTGCAGTGTTCTCTGTGTATTGCAATCTCATTGACCACCTGTGTATAGCCCGGCTAAACTACCTCTATAAAAGTTAGTCTGTGAGGCTGGGAAGGGTCGCCTCTTTGCAAGAGATGGCCCTGACCGGTCAGTTTGATTCTCAATGCTTGGCACGAAATAAAACTTTGCTTGACCTTCGCTTTGTATCAGTCTCGCTCCTTTGATTACGGACCCTAACACCTCTAATCCTCTACTGTGTGTAAGGGCCTACTTAATCAGAAGGAGCCATTTTGTTGTTTATGCAGTAAACTTAGATTGACCCTATGCAGTAAATAGATTGACCCTGCCCCTCCCAGAGGAACTTACTTGCAAAGCCCAGATAGAAGGGCGGGTCAGGCCAGGTAGAGACATCAAATCAGTGGGGCATGCATATATCTACTAGGGTGAAATGTAATTCAATTGGCTGACCATGTGTGACCTAGCATGACTGTGTAGTTTTCTCTGTGTATTGCAATCTCTTTGGCCACCTGTGTATAGCCCGGCTAAACTATCTCTCTAAAAGTTAGTCTGTGAGGCTGGGAGGGGTCGCCCCTTTATAAGAGATGGCCCTGACGGGTCAGTTTGATTCTCAATGCTTGTCGTGAAATAAAGCTTTGTTTGACCTTTGCTTTGAATCAGTCTCGTTCCTTTGGTTACAGACCCTAACACTGTGGTTCTTTCCTGTACTTTGGCAGCATATGTGGTTCCCTTCACAGCTGAAGGCTCAGGGGGACTGAGGTAACTTTTTGTAGTTGGCATCATACAGCCTGGGTGTGAACCAGAAGTGTTGCCAAACACTGTATTCCCTTCTGTGTTCATCTACTCTAAACTCCCTTTAAAATCCCCTGGGTCAGGCAGCAAAATCTCACTGTTGGCTTTTGAAGAAGAGTGTGCCTTCTACCCAAGTGGCTGGCCTCCTGAATAAAGCTCACATTCCTTTCCAGTCAAAACTCATCTCTTGTATACTGCCCTTTCCAATGATGGGAAGCTGAATTTGGGTTTAGATAACAATAAATCAGAGAGTGAAATGACAGTTTCCAGAGGCTTATGGGAGGGCCAGTGGAGAGTTGCATCTCAAGGGGTATAATTGTCTGTCATGCAAGATGATTAAGTTCTAGATGTATCCTCCAAAACTCTGTACCTATAATTAACAATACTGTGCTGTATAGTTAAAATGTCATTAAGCGGGTAACTCTCATGTTTAGTGAGATGTTAGCATAATACAAATGTGAAAATGTGAAAGACAGGAATTCTGCTTCTCTCATGATAGCATTCTGAGCTCCATGGACATGCACTCTATTGAAAATGTGAAAATAATTACTACAAACTACTTACATATTTTGAATACTAGTCACTTATCAGATATAGCATTTGCAAATGTATTCATCCATTTCATAATGATTTTTTAAAATATTTTGTGGATTATTTCCTTTGCTGTGCAAAACTTGTTATTTGTTTGTTAGTTGGTTGGTTTTTGGATTAAGTACAAAAAGTTTAGTCTTGCTTTGGTTTTCCTTTCTTCTGGAGACATACCTAGAAAGAATATGGAAGATGTCGAAGATGTTATTGCCTGTGTACTCCATTAGGATTTTGGTGTTTTCCTATCTCACATTTAGGTCTTTCATCCATTTTGAATTTATTCTTCTGTATGGTATAAAAAAGTGGTCCAGTTTCATTCTTCTGTATATTGCTGCCCACTTTTACCAACTGTTTGGTTTTGTTTTGTAAGATTTTTATTATATATTTGACAGAGACACAGTGAGAGAGGGAACACAAGCAGAGGGAGCACTGTTTTTATTTTTAAAAGACTGTGTTCCACCCACATTGAATATTCTCTCCCACATTGTTGAAGATTAATTGGCCATAGAGTTGTGGGTCCAATTCTGAGTACTTTCTTCTGTTCTGTTGTTCTATGTGTCTCGTTCTGTGCCAGTATCGTACTGTCTTGATAATGATACCTTTGTAATAAAACTTGAAGTCCATAATAATGAACTTCAAGATTTGCTTTTATTTTTCAGGTTTTCTTTGGCTATTTGGGGTCTTTTTTGGTTGCACACAAACTGTGGGATTTTTTGGTCAGTGCTGTGAAAAAAACTGATACTATATTTATAGAGATTTCATGGAATCTGCAGATTGCCTCGAGTAGTTTGTTTATTTATTTATTTATTTATTTATTCATGTATGTATGTATGTATTTTGAAAGATTTTATTTATTTCTCTGAGAGAGGAAGAGTGCATGAGAAGGGCGGAGGTGCAGAGGGAGAGGAAGAAGCAAGCAGGGAGTCCAAGGTGTGGGTCATTTCCAGCATTTTGAGATCATGACATGAGTCAGGGGCAGACACTTAACTGACTGCGTATCCCAGATGCCCCAGGTAATATAGGCATTTTAACAATATTTTTTCTTTAAATCTATGAGCATGGGGAATATTTCTCCATTTCTTTGTGTCCTCTTCAATTTTTTTCATCAGTGTTTTATAGTTTTCAGAGTATAGACCTTTTACCTCATTGGTTACTTCTATTCCTAAGTATCTTACTGTTTCTGGTATAATTATAAGGGGTATTGATTCCTCGATTTCATGTTCTATTCTTCATTATTTGTGCATAGAAATGCAAATGAGTTCTGTAAGTTGATTTGTATCCTGTGACTTTACTGAACTCATTTTCCAGTTCTAGCAATTTGTTTTGGTTGAGTATTTTGAGTTTTCTATATAGAGTATAATACTGAACTCCAAAAACTAAATAATCCAATTAAAAAATTGACAGAAAACATGAGTAGACATCTGTCCAAAGAAAACTTACATATGGTAAACAGACAGTTGGAAAGATACTCACCTCTTGGCATCATGAAAATAAAAATCAAAACCATGATGAGATATCATCTCACATCTGTCAGAATGTCTAAAATCAACAACAGAGGAAGATAACAGGTATTGGGGAAAACTCAGAGAAAGGAGAAAATTCATGGAATCTTGGGAATGAAAACTGTTGCAGTCACTGTGTAAGACACTGTGGAAATTTCTCAGAATGTTAACAATGTAACTACATTATGACCCAGCAATCACACTGTGGGTATTTATCCAAAGAATACAGAAATATTAATTCAAGGGAAACTTACACCCTCATGTTTATGGCAGCATTATCTACAATAGCCAAACTATGGAAACATTCCTAGTTTCCATCAACACATGATTGTATTCAGAAGACAGAATGGAATATACACAATAGTACATATATACAATGGAATAGTCATTAAAAATAACAGAATTTTTCCACTGTATATTTTTTTCCTGTTTTGTCGAAGATTATTTGACCATAGAGTTGAGGGTCCATATCTGGGCTCTCTACACTGCTCCACTGGTCTATGTGTCTGTTTTTATGCCAGTACCATGCTATCTTGATGATCACAGCTTTGTAGTAAAGCTTGAAATCAGGTAACGTGATGCCCCCAGTTTTATTTGTGTTTTTCAACATTTCCTAAGCAATTCGGAGTCTCTTCTGATTCCATACAAATTTTAGGATTATTTGCTCCAGCTCTTTGAAAAATACCGGTGGAATTTTGATCGGAATGGCATTAAAAGTGTAGATTGCTCTAGGCAGTATAGACATTTTAACAATGTTTATTCTTCTGATCCAAGAGCATGGAATGGTCTTCTATCTTTTTGTATCTTCTTCAATTTCTTTCATGAGTGTTCTATAGTTCCTCAAGTACAGATCCTTTACCTCTTTGGTGAGGTTTATTCCCAGGTATCTTATGGTTCTTGGTGCTATAGTAAATGGAATCGATTCTCTAATTTCCCGTTCTGTATTTTTCATTGTTAGTGTATAAGAAAGCCACTGATTTCTATACATTGACTTTGTATCTTGCCACGTTGCTGAATTGCTGTATGAGTTCTAGTAGTTTGGGGGTGGAGTCTTTTGGGTTTTCCATATAAAGAATCATGTCATCTGCGAAGAGAGAGAGTTTGACTTCTTCATTGCCAATTTGGATACCTTTAATTTCTCTTTGTTGTCTGATTGCTGTTGCTAGGACTTCTAATACTATGTTGAACGAGAGTGGTGAGAGTGGACATCCTTGTCGTGTTTCTGATCTCAACAGGAAGGCTGCAAGCTTTTTCCCATTGAGGATGATATTTGCTGTGGGTCTTTCATAGACAGATTTTATGAAGTTCAGGAATGTTCCCTCTATCTCTATATTTTGAAGCGTTTTAATCAGGAACGGATGCTGGATTTTGTCAAATGCTTTTTCTGCATCAATTGAGAGGACTATGTGGTTCTTCTCTCTTCTCTTATTAATTTGTTCTATCACATTGATTGATTTGTGAATGTTGAACCATCCTTGTAACCCAGGGATGAATCCCACCTGGTCATGGTGGATAATCTTGTTAATGTGCTGTTGGATCCTGTTTGCTAGGATCTTGTTGAGAATCTTAGCATCCATATTCATCAGTGATATTGGTCTGAAATTCTCCTTTTTGGTAGGGTCTTCTCCTGGTTTGGAGATCAGGGTAATGCTGGCTTCATAGAAAGAGTCTGGAAGTTTTCCTTCTACTTCAATTTTTTGAAACTGCTTCAGGAGAACAGGTGGTATTTCTTCTCTGAAATTTTGGTAGAATTCCCCAGGGAATCCATCAGGTCCTGGGTGCTTGTTTTTCGGGAGGTTTTTGATCACTGCTTCAATCTCGTTGCTAGATATCAGTCTATTCAGGTTGTCAATTTCTTCCTGGTTCAATTTTGGGAGTTTATAGTTTTCCAGGAATGCATCCCTTTCATCTAGGTTCCTTAGCTTATTGGCATATAACTGTTGACAATAACTTCTGATGATTGATGGGAAAACTGGACAGCTATATGTAGAAGAATGAAACTCGACGATTCTCTTACACCGTACACAAAGATAAACTCAAAATGGATAAAAGACCTCAATGTAAGACAGGAATCCATCAGAATCCTAGAGGAGAACATAGGCAGTAACCTCTTTGATATCAGCCACAGCAACTTCTTTCAAGATATGTCTCCGAAGGCAAAGGAAACAAAAGCGAAATTGAACTTTTGGGACTTCATCAAGATTAAAAGCTTCTGCACAGCAAAGGAAACAGTCAATAAAACAAAGAGGCAACCCACAGAATGGGAATAGATATTTGCAAATGACAGTACAGACAAAAGGTTCATATCCTGGATCTATGAAGAACTCAAACTCAACACACACAAAACAGATAATCATGTCAAAAAATGGGCAGAAGATATGAAAAGACACTTCTCCAATGAAGATATACAAATGGCTATCAGACACATGAAAAAATGATCATCATCTCTAGCCATCAGGGAAATTCAAATTAAAACCACACTGAGATACCACCTTATACCAGTTAGAATGGCCAAAATTAGCAAGACAGGAAACAACATGTGTAGGAGAGGATGTGGAGAAAGGGGAACCCTCTTACACTGTTGATGGGAATGCAAGTGGGTGCAGCCACTTTGGAGAACAGTTTGGAGATTCCTCAAGAAATTAAAAATAGAGCTTCCCTATGACCCTGCCATTGCACTACTGGGTATTTACCCCAAAGATACAGGTGTAGTGAAAAGAATGGCCATATATACCCCAATGTTTATAGCAGCAATGACCACGGTCGCCAAACTGTGGAAAGAATCAAGATGCCCTTCAATGGACGAATGGATAAGGAAGATGTGGCCCATATACACTATGGAGTATTATGCCTCCATCAGAAAGGATGAATACCCAACTTTTGTAGCAACATGGACGGGACTGGAAGAGATTATGCTGAGTGAAATAAGTCAAGCAGAGAGAGTCAATTATCATATGGTTTCACTTATTTGTGGAGCATAATAAATAGCATGGAGGACAAGAGGAGATGGAGAGGAGAAGGGATTTGAGGGAAATTGGAAGGGGAGGTGAACCATGAGAGACTATGGACTCTGAAAAACAATCTGAGAGTTTTGAAGGGGCGGGGGGTGGGAGGTTGGGGGAATCAAGTGGTTGGTATTAGAGAGGTCACGGATTGCATGGAGCACTGGGTGTGGTGCAAAAACAATGAATACTGTTATGCTGAAAAGAAATAAAAAATTTAAAAAAGAACAGAATTTTGGCATTTGTAACAACATGGATAGAGCTAGACAGTATTATCCTAAATGAAATAAATCTGTCAGAGAAATACAAATACCATCTGGGTTCACTAATATGTAGAATTTAATAAACAAAACAAATGAGGAAAGGTATAAAAAGAGAGAGAGGCAAACCAAGAAACAGACAATTAACTATAGAGAACAAACAGGATTTCCAGAGAAGAAGCAGGTAGGGGTATGGGTTAAATAAGTTTTGGGGAATAGGGAGTACACTTGTGATCAACAGCAGGGGGTGTGTGGAACTGCTGACACACTATATTGTATATCTGAAACTAATATTACACTGCATGATAATGAAAGGGATTTTGAATATAAATATGTGTATATATATATTTACAGTGTCTGGAAATAGCCTTGGTGGCATACAGCACATGAAAGGATTTAATCCAGGTTGAAGAGCAAGATGGTTTAGAAGTAGGAGACCCTATTTCAATGGCTCCCCCAAATTGAGCTAAATATCTACCAGAACACTCTGAACACCCATGACATCAGCCTGAGATGTAAGATTATACACTTCTGGATCTCTACTGGGCGGAAGACTTCAGTGTGCAGGTAACATGGAATGGGAATGCTCAGACTGATATTGGAGGATAAACAGATGGGGAAGGGAGCCACCAGAAACGACCTATTGGAAAGTAATACCCCAATACAAAAGTGCCCTGTGATTGGGGACCAGCATTAACTTAGACTCTGGTTAAAAACACTCAAAAAGGGGTGCCTGGGTGGCTCAGTGGGTTAAAGCCTCTGCCTTTGGCTCAGGTCGTGATCCCCAGGTCCTGATCGAACTCTGCATCAGGATCTCTGCTCAGCAGGGAGCCTGTTTCCTCCTCTTTCTCTCTCTCTCTCTGCCTGTGTCTCTGTCTACTTGTGGTCTCTCTCTGTCAAATAAATAAATAAAATCTTTTTTTTTTTAAGAAAAGCACTCAAAAAGAGCAAAAGTTTTTAAGGGACAACTGGTAGAATTGGGTGGTCATGGCCATGGGCCTAAGCCCATAGACCCAGGATGGTCACCGCTGGGAACCACCCATGCCAGAGACAGTCTGGCGGGAGGGTGTCCAATCTGTGGCCCTTTAGTCCACAGCTTTCAACTGCTTGCACCACTGTTTGGGCTGGGCACACTTCTGCCTGTGCCTGAGAGATCCTGGTGTGAACATAAGTTGGGATCCTTTAGGCCACAGCCTTCCATGGCCCGTGTGACCATGAGGTCTGAGTGTACTCCCACTCATGCATGAGAGAACATGGTGCAAACTCCGGTCAGGATCCCTTGGCCTGCATTATTCCATGGCCTGTGCCTCTGCTTGGTGTGAGCATACCAGTTGTGGACATGGAACCCAGACAGCAGTTCAGGCAATGGCGGTCACCCAGGTTTGGGCTCCCCCAGACAAATATCACTCATGGTTTTAGTGGCATGGGGGTTCAGAGACAAGTGGGGGCCTCAAGCAACCCCTGAGGCAGTGGCTGGGGGTGCACATCACATGTGGGAGGCTGCAATGTTCAGCAGAGTTTACAGAGGGGGAGTCTTTGTGTTCTGGACACCAAAAGGGAAGAAAACTGAAGCTTCTTTCTTTAGCGGAGGTCTGAGTACAGACAAATTCTTTGCTCTGACCCTCTGAAAAACTGAAAAGACACCAAAGACCAAAAACCTACAGGTAGGAAAAGCCTGAAAAATCAGTTTCCACAGAGCCAAGCTCCTTGATGGGAGCAGGAGGACTCACCCCAAGCAGGACTGACCTAAATACAATCCTGCAGGCCCCTTCCCCCAGAAGACAAGCCAAAAGAACAAGAGGACAACTACTACAGAGTTCCCATAAAACTGTAAAACCCCAACATTAGGGGAAAACAATATATAAAGCTCCCAGTATTGCCCCCAAACCTGTATAATTCATAGATGCAACATTTTTCTTTCTTTTTTTTTTAATTTGTTCTCACCATTCTTAATTTTTTTTTTTACCTACTTACCATTACAACTAGGGGTTTAATACAACATATTCCATAATAACTTTTTTAAAATTTATTTTCAGCGTAACAGTATTCACTGTTTTTGCACCACACCCAGTGCTCCATGCAATCCATGCCATCTCCAATACCCACCACCTGGTTCCCCCAACCTCCAACCCCCCACCCCTTCAAAACCCTCAGATTGTTTTTCAGAGTCCATAGTCTCTCATGGTTCACCTCCCCTTCCAATTTCCCTCAACTCCCTTCTCCTCTCCATCTCCCCTTCTCCTCCATGCTATTTATTATGATCCACAAATAAGTGAAACCATATGATAATTGACTCTCTCTGCTTGACTTATTTCACTCAGCATAATCTCGTCCATAATAACTTTTAACCTGAACTTTTTCATACATATTTTTATATGTTTCTTTTTCTTTTCTTTTTAAAATACATATAGATATAAGCTTCAAGATAATCCTCTTTTCCCTATTCAATACTATCCCTATATATAAACCAGTTTTAATTTCCTTATATCTCTGTTAAGTTGAGTCATTTAACAAAGATAACAATATTCTTAGGACAAACCAGAATAACCTTCCTCACCCAAATAGAGGGTTTATAACCATCTTCCAATCATATTGTTCTATAAGTATTTCTGTGTATTTGGCTTTGTTTTTGTATCATATAAATGTTATTCTTGGGGTTCATTTTAGTTGTTTTTTTTTTCTTTTTTTTTTCTTGTCGTTGACTTTTTCTGTCTTTTTGTTTGTTTTTATTTATGTACCTTATAAACCTTACATTTGGGGCTCATTTTGGCTGGGTTTTCTTTTTTTTTTTCTTTTTCTCTCTCTTTTTTCTTTTTTCTTCTTTTTTTTGTGGTAAATTCCAATTGCTCTGAAACATTTCAGGGTGTAACTTGCCTACACAGTGATCCATATATTCAGCTATACATCCCCTCAGCGACCTCTCACCAAAAGAAGTAAAAGGAGGAACACCCAACAGAGGAAAAAATTCAGAGGCTGTGCCCTCTGCCACAGAACTATAGGATATGGACATAAACAATATGTTGGAAAGGGATTCACAATATCAATTATACAGGCAATGGTTAGATTGGAGAAGACCATTAGTGACAACATATAAACTCTAAGGATGGAAGTGAGGGCTGATCTGGCAGTACTAAAAATGCTATCAGTGATATCCAATCTAATCTAAATACTCTAAGAGCTAACGTAACTGAGGCAGAAGGTAGAGTTAGTGATCTAGGAAACAAACTGATAGAGAAGAATGAGCAGGAGAAGGGTTGGAACAAACAGATTAGAAATCATGAAAACAGTATTAGGGAAATAAATGACACCATGAAATGTTCCAAAGTCAGACATGTTGGGATCCCTGAGGAGTGGAGAAAGAGAGCAGAATAGAATATAGTAAAACAAATTCTGGATGAAAATTTCCCTAGTCTGGGGAATGGAACAAGCATTTATGACCTAGAGGCAGAAAGGAAACCCCAAGATAAACGAAATCTAGAAAGGCCTCCAGAAAATTGTGAAATTCATGAAACATAATTTTAAACAAGAGGTTCTAAGGGCAACTAGGGAGAAAAGATTCTGTATGTACAGAGGAAGGCCTATCAGAATAACATCAAACCTGTCCACAGAAACCTGGCAAGTCATAAAGGGCTGACAAGACATATTCAGGGCACTAAGTGAGAAGAACATGCCATCAAAAACACTTTATCCAGCAAGGCTGACATTCAAAATGGATGGAGAGATAAAGAGCTTCTATGATTGGCAAGGTTTAAAAGAGTATATGACCACCAAGCCAGCACTACAAGAAATATTAAGGGGGGTGTTCTATAAAAGAAGGAAGAACCCAAGGGTGACATAGAACAGAAATGTACAGAGACACAATCTGTAGAAACAAGGACTTCACAGGCAAAATGATGTCAATAAAAACTTACCTTTCAATAATGACCCTCAATGTAAAAGGCCTAAATGCTCCCATAAAATGGCACAAGGTTGCAGACTGTATAAGAAGACAGGACCCATCTATACATTGTCTACAAAAGACCCATGTTGAAGCTAAAGGTACATCCAGACTGAAAGTGAAGGGATGGAGAAGCATCTTTCATGCCAACGGACCTCAAAAGAAAGTTGGGGTAGTGATTCTGATATCAGATAAATTATATTTAAAGATAAAGACTATAGACAGAGATACAGAAGGACACTACATAATTCTTAAAGGGTCTTTCCACCAAGAAGACCTAATAACAGTAAATATTTATGCCCCCAATATGGGAGTAGCCAACTACATAAGCCAACTGTTAATCAAACTAAAGAGCAATATTGATATAAACACATTGATTTTAGGGGATTTTAACACATCACTCTCAGCAATAGACAGATCATCTAAGCAGAAAATCAATAGAAAAGCAAGACCCTTGAATGACCCATTGGACCAGATGGACCTCATAAATATATACAGAATATTCAATACTAAAACAACAGAATACTCATTCTTCTCAAGTGCACACAGAACTTTCCTGAGAATAGACCACAAACTGGATCACAAATCAGGGATCAAATAATACCAAAAGACTGAGATTTTCCCCCTGCATATTCTCACAGCACAATGCTTTGAAATTGGAACTCAATGACAAGAAAAAGTTTGGAAGGAATTCGAACACCTGGACACTAAAGACCACCTTGTTTATGAATGTTTCAGTCAACCAGGAGATCAAAGAAAGTAAACAATTCATGGAAACCAATGAGAATGAAGACACTTTGGTCCAAAACCTATGGGATACAGCAAAGGAAGTACTAAGGGAGAAATACATAGCCATCCAAGATTCCCTCAAAGAAACTGAAAAGTCCAGAAATAGAACAAATTAAGCCAACTCCACACACAAGAAAGGAAACAACCAAGACTAGAGCAGAGATCAATGAGATAGAAACCAGAGATACAGTAGAACACATCAACGAAACTAGAAGCTGGGTTTTTGAAAGAATCAATAAGATCAATAAACCACTGGGTAAACTAATAAGAAAGAAAAGAGAGAGGACCCAAATTGATAAAATTATTAATGAAAAGGGAGAGATCATGACTAACACCAAGGAAATAGAAACAATCATCAGAAAGTATTATCAGCAGTTATATGGCAATAATTAAGCCATATAAGAAGAAGAAATGGATGCATTCATGGAAACCTATAAACTTACAAAACTGAATCAGGAAGAAATCGACAACCTGAATAGACCAATATCTAGTAACGAGATTGAAGCCCTGGGCAAAAACCTCCCAAAGAGATAAACTTTAAGGTAAACCTCTTTCCCCAGTCAATACGGCCCCTATATATAAACCAGTTTTAATCCCTCTATATCTCAGGGAAGTTGAGTCCTTTAACAAAGATATCAAGAAACATCCTGGAAGAATCAAATAAACTTCCTCGCCCACACTCAGAATTTATAACGACCCTCCCATCTTTATCATCTGTCAGTGTTTCTGTGTATTTGTTTTTGTTCTGGTAGTATATAAATATGATACTTTGGGTTCCTTTTGGCTGGGCTCTTCTTCTTCTTCTTCTTCTTCTTCTTCTTCTTTTTGGTCATTTACTTTTGTTGATCTTTTTGCTTGTCTGTTTTTATTTATATATTTTATAAATCTTACCTTGTGGGTGTAACTGTCCTTCAGAACAATGTATTACTTAAAATATAACCCATGGGAAATTTTACTAGTTACCAAGCACATAGAGATATAGTCTTAAAAAAAAACCACATACTGGCAACAGGCCTCTGGGGGAGAGGATGATATACAGCCTTGCAGCCGAGCAGCTGGGAATGCCCGGCCAGCTCAGGGCAGAATGCTGACTGCTTCATTTTTCTGTCATCTCCCCTTTCTCCCCTGAGAGCACTTGTGGCTAATTATATAAGTCCTTTGAATGTGCTTGCTCAACTATAAACTTTACACTGCATGGCCAAACATATTTTGCCTTCCTTCTTGTTTATCTACAAGGCATACGACTAATGATGGGCCTTCTTCAGCTCTTCTGTTGATTACTGTCTATATCTAATATAAGCAGGACTGAAGAGTTGTTCAGGGCAACAGTATTTTCTACTGTTGTCCCCTGCTCCCTTTCTCTTGCAGATGACTTGTTTGTGTCTCGTTCTTCTCCCATGTGCTGTCAGGAAGCGGCATGGGGGCCCATTCGGGCTGATTCTTCTCTTTTCTCTCTCTCTCTCTATATATATTTTTTCTTTCTTTTTGGTGGGGACTCCTGATTTCTCAGAAGCATTCCAGAGTGCAACTTGCCTGCACCAATGTTGATACATTCAGCTAAACATCCCTTCAGCCATCTTTCACCGAGAGGTCTAAGAGAAGGAATGTCCAACAGAGGAAAAATTCAGAGACTGTGCCCTCTCAATCAGAGCTATTGGATATGGACATAAATGGTATATCAGAAAGTGAATTCAGGCTAACAATTATCCAGGCAATAGCTAGGTTTGAGAAAGCCTTTAATGAAAAAATGGAATTGATTAGGGCAGAAGTGAGAGCAACCAGGGATGATATTGACAATGCTCTTAATGAGTTCAAATCTAATCTAAATTCTCTAACAGCTAGGGTAACTGAGGCAGAAGATAGAATTAGTGATCTGGAGGACAAACTGATAGAGATAAAGGATCAGGAGGAAGCCTGGAACAAACAGCTTAGAAGCCATGAAAACACAATTAAGGAGATAAATGACACCATGAAACCTTCCAATGTCAGAATTATTGGAATCCCTGAGGGGGAGGAGAAAGAAAGAAGACTTGAGGATATAATTGAAAAAATTCTCCATGAAAATTTTCCCAATTTAGAGATTGGAACCAGCGTTGGTGTACTAGAGTCAGAAAGAGCTGCCCCAAAGATCATAGAATCTAGAAAGACCTCAAAATATCTGACTGTGTAAATGAAGAATCATAATTTTAGACAAGAGCTCTTGAAAGCAGTTAGGGGGTAGAGATTCCTTGTGTACAGAGGAAACCCCATCAGAATAACGTCAGACCTGTCCACAGAAACCTGGCAAGCCAGAAAGGGCTGGCAAGATGTATTCAGGGAACTAAATGAAAAGAACATGGAGCCAAGACTACTTTATCCAGCAAGACTGACATTCAAAATGGATGGAGATATAAAGAGCTTCCAAGACTGGCAAAGTATAAAAGAGTATGTGACCCCCAAGCCAGCACTACAAGAAGTATTAAGGACAGTTCTACAAAAGAGGAAAATACCCAAGAATATCATTAAACAGAAATTTATGGAGAAAATCTATAGAAACAAAGATTTCACAGTAACATGATGTCAATAAAAACATATCTCTCAATAATCATTCTCAATGTAAATATCCTAAATGTGCCCATTAAATGGCACAGGGTTACAGATTGGATTAAATGACAGGACCCGTCCATATATTGTCTACAAGAGACCCATTTTGAACCACAGGATGCAACCACACTGAAAGTGAAGGGATGGAGAAGCATCTTTCATGCCAATGGACCTCAAAAGAAGGCTGGGGTAGTGACTCTCATATCAGATAAATTAAATATTAAACTAAAGACTGTAGTCATCAATATAGAAGGACACAACATAATTCTTAAAGGAAATATCCACCAAGAAGATCTAACAATTGTAAATACTTATGCTCCCAATATGGGAGCAGCCAATTACATAAGAAAACTGTTAATCAAGATAAAGAGTCATAATGATATGAATGTATTAATAGTAGGAGATTTTAGCACACCACTCTCAGTAACAGACAGATCATCGAATCAGAAAATCAATAAAGAAACAAGAGCATTGAATGACACATTGGACCAGATGGACCTCATAGATATATACAGAACATTCCACCCTAAAACAACAGAATGCTAGTTCTTCTCAAGCACACATAAAACCTTCTCTAGAATAGACCACATACTGGGTCACAAATCAGGACTCAACTGACGCCAAAAGATTGAGATTATTCCCTGCATATTCTCAAATCACAATGCTTTGAAACTGGAGCTCAACCACAAGGAAAAATTTGGAAGGAATTCAAATTCCTGGAAGCTAAATACCACCTTGCTTAAGAATGCTTGGGTCAACCAGGAAATCAAGGAACTTAAATTATTCATGGAAACCAATGAGAATGAAAACACTTCAGTCCAAAACCTATGGGATACAGCAAAGGCAGTCCTAAGGGGGAAATACATAGCCATCCAAGCCTCCCTCAAAAAATCAAAAATTCCAGAATACACCAGCTGTCTTTACACCTTAAGGAACTGGAGAATCAACACAAATTAAGCCAACTCCACACACAAGAAGGGAAATAATCAAGAGTAGAGCAGAAATCAATGAGATAGAAACTAGAGGTACAGTAGAACACATCAATCAAACTAGAAGCTGGTTTTTTTAAAGAATCAATAAGATCAATAAACCATTGGCCACACTAATCCGAAAGAAAAGAGATAAGGCCCAAATTCATAAAATTATGAATGAAAAGGGAGAGATCACAACAAAGACCAAGGTAATAGAAACAATCATCAGAAATTATGAACAGTTATATGCCAATAATTTAAGCAAACTAGATGAAATGGATGCATTCCTGGAAAAGCATAAACTCCCAAAATTGACCCAGGAATAAATTGACAACCTGAATAGATCAATATCTAGTAAGGAGATTGAAGCAGTGATCAAAAACCTCCCAAAAAACAAGAGCCCAAGCCCTCAAGGAATCCCTGGGGAATTATACCAAACTTTCAAAGGAGAAATAATACATATTCTCCTGAAGTTGTTTAAAAATTCAAAGCAGAAGGAAGCCAACATTACTCTGATCCCCAAAACAGGCAAAGACCCCACCAAAAAGGAAAATTTCAGACAAATATCCCTGATGAATATGGATGCTAATATTCTCAACAACATCCTAGATAATAGGATCCAACAGTGCATTAAAAAGTTATCCACCATGACCAGGTGGGATTTATACATGGATGCTAGGGTGGTTCAACATTAGTAAATCAATCAATGTGATACAACAAATCAATAGAGAAGAGAGAAAAACCACATGGCCCTCTCAATTGATTCAGAAAAAATTTTTGACAAGATACAGCATCCGTTCATGATTAAAACACTTCAAAGTATAGGGATAGAGGGAACATTGCTCAACTTCATAAAATCTCTCCATAAAAAACCCACAGAGAATATCATCCTCAATGGGGAAAAGCTGACAACCTTCCCTTTGAGATCAGGAACACGACAAGGATGCCCACTCTCACCGCTTTTGTCCAACATAGTATAAGAAGTCCTAGCAACAGCAATCAGACAACAAAGAGAAATGAAAGGTATTGGAAATGAAGTCTAAACTCCCTTTCTTCGCAGATGACAAGATACTTTATATGGATTACCCAAAAGACTCCACCCCCAAACTGCTAGAACTCACACAGCAATTCAGTAAGGTGGCAGGATACAAAGTCAATGTACAGAAATCCATTGCTTTCTTAGACATTAACAATGAAAATATGGAAAGGGAAATTAGAGAATCGATTCAATTTACTATAGTACCAACAACCATAAGATACCTGAGAATAAACCTAACCAAAGAGGCAAAGGATCTGTAGTTGAGGAACTACAGAACACTCATAAAAGTAATTGAAGAAGACACAAAAAGATGGAAGACCATTCCATGCTCTTGGATTGGAAGAATAAACATTGTTGAAATGTCTATACTGCCTGGAGCAATCTATACTTTTAATGACATTCTGATAAAAATTCCACCAGTATTTTTCAAAAAGCTGGAGCAAATAATCCTAAAACATGTATGGAATCAGAAGAGACCCCAAATTGCTAAGGAAATGTTGAAAAAGAAAAACAAAACTGGCAGCATCACATTGCTTGATTTCAAGCTTTACTACAAAGCTGTGATCACCAAGATAGCATGGTACTGGCATAAAAACAGACACATAGACCAGTGGAACAGAATAGAGAGCCCAGATATGGACCTTCAACTCTATGATGAAATAATCTTTGACAAAGCAGGAAAAAATATACAGTGGAAAAAAAGACTGTCTCTTCAATGAATAGTGCTGGGAAAGTAGGACAGCTAAATACAGAAGAATGAGAGAATTCTACTGTTCTCTTACACCAGACACAAAGATAATCTCGAATTGGATAAAAGACCTCAACATTCTCCTCTAGGATTCTGATGGATCCCTGTTTCACGTTGAGGTCTTTTATCCATTTTGAGTTTATCTTTGTGTACGGTGTAAGAGATTGGTCGAGTTTCATTCTTCTACATATAGCTGTCCAGTTTTCCCAGCACCATTTATTGAAGAGACTGTCTTTTTTCCACTGTATATTTTTCTCCTGTTTTGTCAAAGATTATTTGACCATAGAGTTGAGGGTCCATATTTGGGCTTTCTACTCTGTTCTACTGGTCTATGTGTCTGTTTTTATGCCAGTACCATGCTGTCTTGGTGATCACAGCTTTGTAGTAAAGCTTGAAATCAGGTAATGTGATGCCCCTAGTTTTATTTTTGTTTTTCAACATTTCCTTAGCGATTCAGGATCTTTTCTTATTCCATACAAATTTTAGGATTATTTGCTCCAGCTCTTTGAAAAATACCGGTGGAATTTTGATCAGAATGCCATTAAAAGTATAGATTGCTTTAGGCAGAATAGACATCTTAACAGTGTCTATTCTTCCGATCCAAGAGCATGGAATGGTCATCTATCTTTTTATGACTTCTTCAATTTCTTTCATGAGTGTTCTGTAGTTCCTTGAGTACAGTTCCTTTACCTCTTTGGTGAGGTTTATTCCCAGGTATCTTATGGTTCTTGGTGCTATAGTAAATGGAATCGATTTTCTAATTTCCCTTTCTGTATTTTCATTGTTAGTGTATAAGAAAGCCACTGATTTCTATACATTGACTTTGTATCCCGCCACGTTACTGAATTGTTGCATAAGTTCTAGTAGTTTGGGGGTGCAGTCTTTTGGACCCCTCTTACACTGTTGGTGGGAATGCAAGTTGGAGAAGCCACTTTGGGGAACAGTGTGGATATTCCTCAAGAAATTAAAAATAGAGCTTTCCTATGACCCTGCAATTTCAGTACTGGGTATTTACCTCAAAGATGCAGATGTAGTGAAAAGAAAGACCATCCATACCCCAGTGTTCATAGCATCAGTTGTCGCAGTGGCCAAACTGTTGAAGGAGCCAAGATCTCATTCAATGGGGAAATGGATAAAGAAGATGTGGTCCATATATCCTATGGAGTATTATGCCTCCATCAGAAAGGATGGAATACCCTACTTTTGTATCAACATGGACGGGCCTGGAGGAGTTTATGCTGAGTGAAATAAGTCAAGCAGAGTTAATTATCATATGGTTTTGCTTATTTGTGGAGCATAAAGAATAAAAAACAGGACACTGGGAGCTGGAGAGGAGAAGAGAGTTGGGGGAAATTGGAGGTGGAGATGAACCATTAGAAACTGTGGACTCTGAGAAACAATCTGAGGGTTTTGCAGGGGAGGGGGGAGGTTGGGTGAGCCTGGTGGTGTGTATTGTGGAGGGCACGTATTGCATGGAGCAGTGGGTGTGGTGCATAAACAATGAATTCTGGAACACTGAAAATAAACAAATAAATAAAACCTGGGGGCATCATGTTGCCTGATTTCAAAGTATATTAAAAATCTGTGATCACAATGACACCATGGTAATTAGCATAAAAACAGACACATAGACCATTGCAACAGAGTATTGAGCCCAGATATGGACCTGCAACTCTATGGTCAAATAATCTTTCACAAAGCAGGAAAAAAATCCAGTGGAAAAAAGAGGCTCTTCAATAAAGGTTGCTATGAAGATTGGACAGCAATGTATGAAACTTGACCATTCTCTTACACCACACTGAAAGAGTCCAGCCCCCTTCACAGACGGCTGGGTGACTCAACCCAGTACAGACTGACAGGAGAACAATGAAGCAGGCCATTCCCTCAAAGGAAAAGCGAAAAGAACAAGAGGACAACCACCACAGGGTTCCCAAAGAACTGTAAAACCCCAACATCAGGTAAAACAATATATTAAGCTCATGGTGTGGCCCTATAACATGTATATTTGATAAATACCTTTTTAAAATTCATTCTGATGATTCTTTTCTTTTAATTTTTAACCTACTTTATTATACAATTAGCTTTTAATACAACATGTTCCTTAATGACTTTTTAACTTCAACTTTGTTCATTATATACTGTGTTTCTTTTTCTTTTCTTTTCTTTTTTAATATACATATTGATATAAGAGTCAAGGTAATCTTTTTTCCATATTCAATACTACCCCTATATATAAACCAGTTTTAATTCCCCTTTATTTCTGGAAAGTTGAGGCCTTTAACAAAAATATGAAGATACACCTAGGAGGAACAGAAATAACCATCCTCACCCACATTGAGGATTCATAACCACAGTACCTTCTTATTCTTCTGTCAGTGTTTCTGTGTATTTGTTTCTGTTCTGGTATTATCTAAATGTTATTCTTGGGGATCATTTTTGCTGAGTACTTCTTTTGTTCTTGAAATTTACTTTTATCTTTCTTTTTATTTGTTCATTTTTATTTATATATCTTATAAATCTTACTTTTTCTGCTTTTTGACTGATTCTCTCTCTCTCTCTCTCTATCTCTTATTTTTTTTTCTTTTCTCTTTCTTTTTTGTGGTGACTTCTGATTGCTCTGAAACTTTCCAGGTTGCACCATGCCTGGATCATGGTTGATATATTCAGCTATACGTCCAATCAACCACCTTTCATGAAATGACTATGAGGAGGAAAGCCAAACAAAAGAAAAATTCAGAGTCTGTGCCTTCTCCATCAGAAGTATTGCATGTGGACAGAAACAGTATGTCAGAAAAGGATTTCAGAGTAACAATTATCCAGGCAATGGCTAGGTTGGAGAGGACTATTAGTGACAATATAGAATATCTAATGGTGGAATTGGAGCTGATCTGGAAGAAGTTAAAAATGCTATCAATGAGATTCAATCTTATCTAAATATACTAACAGTGAGGGTAACTGAGGCAGAAGATGGAATTAGTGATCTAGAGGACAAACTGATAAGAGAAGAAGGATCAGGAGGAGGTCTGGAACAAACAGCTTAAAAGTCGCGAAAACAGAATTAGGCAAATAAATGATGTCATGAAGTGTTTCAACATCAGAATTATTGGAATCCCTGAGGGGTTGGAGAAAGAGAAGAGACTAGAGGATATAGTTGATCAAGTACTGGATGAAAATTTCCCCAATCTGGGGAATGGAACAAGCATTCCTGTCCTAGACGTGGAAAGGAACCTCCCAAAATCAACTAATCTAGAAAGACCTACATACATTTGATTATGAAATTCATGAATCTTAATTTTAGACAAGAAGTCCTCTGGGCAGCTAGGGGAAAAAGATCCCTCATGTAGAGAGGAAGCTCATCAGAATAACGTCAGACCTGTCCACAGGAACCTGGCAATCTAGAAGGGGCTGGAAAGATGTATTCAAAGCACTAAATGAGAAGAACGTGCAGCCAGGAATACTCTATCCAGCAAGGTTGACATTCAAAATGATGGAGAGATAAAGAGGTTCTAAGATAGGTAAGGTTTAAAAGAGTATGTGACCACCAAGTCAGCACTACAAGAAATACTAATGGGGGTTCTATAAAAGAAGAAGGAACCCAAGAGTGACATAGAACAGAAACTTACAGAGAGAATCTAAAGAAACAAGGACTTCACCAGCAACATGATGTCAATAAAAACTTACCTTTCAAGAATCACTCTCAACATGAACAACATAATGCTCCATAAAATGGCACAGAGTTGCAGATTGGATGAAACAACAGGGCCTGTCCATATGCTGTCTACAAGAGACACTTTTGGAACCTAAAGATACATCCAGACTGAAAATTAAGGGACAGAGAAGCATCTTTCATGCCAACAGGCCTCAAAAGAAAGCTGGGGTAGCAATTCTCATATCAAATAAATTAGATTTTAAGCGCAAGATTCTAGTCAGAGATACAGAAGGACACTACATCATTCTTAAAGGGTCTATCCACCAAGAAGATCTAACAATTGCAAATATTTATGCTCCCAGGAAACAAACTTTTTAAAATAAAACCTAGATTTTCTCCACTATAGAAAGACTGTATTGTTCCTTCTGTTCTTCCTCTGACTGTTGCTTGGCATCCTTCCGACTGTGTCTGCTCCATTATCTGTGCTGTTAGCTCAGCAGATCAGGCCCAGATCCTACTCCAGATCTTAAGGCCTGTGTGCATTAAATAATTGGTCTGATGATCAACTGTGTTGACATCAAGGTTGTGAGTACAATCCTTTTTTTTGTATTTTTTTATTTTCAGCATAACAGTATTCCTTGTTTTTGCACCACACCCAGTGCTCCATGCAATCTGTGCCCTCTCTAATACCTACCACCTGGTTCCCCCAACCTCCCAACCCCGCTGCTTCAAACCCCTCAGATTGTTTTTCAGAGTCCATAGTCTCTCATGGTTGACCTCCCCTTCCAATTTCCCCCAACTCCCTTCTCCTCTCTAACTCCCTTTGTCCTCCATGTTATTTGTTATGCTCCACAAATAAGTGAAACTCTATGATAATTGACTCTCTCTGCTTGACTTATTTCACTCAGCATAATCTCTTCCAGTCCCGTCCGTGTTGCTACAAAAGTTGAGTATTCATCCTTCCTGATGGAGGCATAGTACTCCATAGTGTATATGGACCACATCTTCCTTATCCATTCGTCCGTTGAAGGGCATCTTTGTTCTTTCCACAGGTGCTGGGAAAACTGGACAGCTATATGTACAAGATTGAAACTCGACCATTCTCTTACACCGTACACAAAGATAAACTCAAAATGGATAAAAGACCTCAGCGTGAGACAGGAATCTATCAGAATCCTAGAGGAGAACATAGGCAGTAATCTCTTTGATATCAGCCACAGCAACTTCTTTCAAGATATGTCTCCAAAGTCAAAGGAAATAAAAGCTACAATAAACTTTTGGGACTTCATCAAAATCAAAAGCTTCTGCACAGCAAAGGAAACTGTCAAGAAAACAAAGAGACAACCCACAGAATGGGAGAAGATATTTGCAAATGACAGTACAGACAAAAGGTTGATATCCAGGATCTATAAAGAACTCCTCAAACTCAACACACACAAAACAGATAATCATATCACAAAATGGGCAGAAGATATGAACAGACACTTCTCCAATGAAGACATACAAATGACTATCAGACACATGAAAAAATGTTCATCATCACTAGCCATCAGGGAGATTAAAATTAAAACCACATTGAGATATCACCTTACACCAGTTAGAATGGCCAAAATTAGCAAGACAGGAAACAACATGTGTTGGGGGGGATGTGGAGAAAGGGGAGCCCTCTCACACTGTTGGTGGGAATGCAATTAGGTGCAGCCACTTTGGAGAACAGTGTGGAGATTCCTCAAGAAATTAAAAATAGAGCTTCCCTATGACCCTGCCATTGCACTACTGGGTATTTACCCCAAAGATACAGATGTAGTGAAAAGAAGGGCCATCTGTACCCCAATGTTTATAGCAGCAATGGCCACGGTCGCCAAACTGTGAGTACAATCCTTAATTCTCATGCCTGTCCACACGAGCACATGATCACAACACAGGCATGGATGAATGGAAGGCTGTAATATCCAGTACAAGAGCAGCGATGTCACTCTGCCTTTCCTTCCACCCAGTTTCTTGGGCCCACAAAACTTCCGTGGAAGTATCTCTCAGGGGCATAGAAAGACAACATGGCAATCAGACTCTTGGGCTGATGTCCACACCACTTCAGAGTGTCAATAGATATTCCAGCATAACCCCCATGGTGCAAGGATTATCCAGAGTACAAAATGTGTCTCATGGCTCTGAGGCCACCTGTGCATGAGTTGGCATAGCTCAGAAATCCCCTAATAAGTCTGCCTAATATCTCAAGGTATAATACTTGACCAAAACTCTTCACTAAGTTGGTCAGGTGAGGAAAGAGGTCTTATAGCTGAAAAAGGACAGTAGACCTCCCATGTCTCACAACCTGTCAGGTGCACATGGGAATTGGGGTGTGCAGACAGCAGCATGACCAGTGACAGAGGGCCTCAGTCACCCAGACCAGAACTATAGGCCTCTCCCCTGGACCTGGGGTAGGGGTGTGGTGGTGCAAATATCATGATGATGGTGTGGCTGTCAAGATTGACCACAGGCAGCTTGGTACAGGTATATAAAGTGAAAACAGACCCGGGCTGGGACTTCTCTGCCATCGATGTTGAAAGGAATGTACTAGCTAGATCAATCACTGCGGTGTGGTCCCCTGCAGCTCCTTCAATGTCCTCAGCTGGCTGCAGAGTATTGGCAATGGAAGTTGTAGGAGAGGACCTGGGTATGTACATTTTGTTAGTCAACTGTAAAGGGCCACCTGCCAATAGGGGCTATAACGTCTGACACATGGGGGAACTGAAAGGAGACATGGTCTGGTTAATGACACCTCCCTTCAAGCAACCTTGAATTATAGGCTCCTATTGCTCAGTCCCTTATTACAAACAACATCAGTGGGTATATACAGTCTTGATCTGGCACGGGTAGGGGTGGCAGTTCTACAGCCTACTGATGGACACTCCCACCAGAGAGATCATGAATTGCTGTGTTCCCATGGGCCTTCAGGACGTCAGGTCATATGTACCTTTACCAGGAAAGGTCAGGGCCAAAGTGTCGCTCAAAGAGTTTCAGCAAAATTTTCTCCATGAGTGACAGCCCAGGGAAGTTGAACACCTACTACCCTGCCTGTTCTACAGATAACCTAAAGTGCACCCCTTGCTTTTGTTAGGGGGGGTCCCTGGGAAGCAGTGTAACTTGGCTCCAGGGTCAATGAAAGCAGCAAAGCTTGGGTATGTGTGTGTCTGCAGGTAACTAGAGATGTATATAGGTGGATGTCCTTGGACGAGTGACAGGCTCCCGAACTGTCAGGTACTGAGACAGGAGCCTTGGCAGGAGCCCACCTCCCACTGATTGTCAGTGTTGGATTCCCATTAGCTCTCCATACCTGGCTGGGGTTGTGGTGTTAGAGATGTGATGGAACCCACTTTATTGGTAAGGCCAGCAGTCTCTGGATGAGCCTCAGGAACCTGAACAAAGTTCAGACTTGTGTCCCAGCAGTCCTAAGATGAACTCATTAGGGAACCCTGATATCAGAGCTGCCCATACAGAGAGGTGTGGGTCACCCATCTCCACTGGAAAGGAGCTGGAATGAAGTGCCACCACTTGACTGGGGCTGATAAGAGGCCCAGATGCCCCTTGCGCCCTTGGGACCCTCCACTCTGTTGCCCTTTGTAGAGACCGTGGGGCCATTGAGCCTTTATGGCCAAAAAAAAAAAAAAAAAAAAATTCTTGTGTTTCAGGAAAATTCTCCTTGTTACATCTGGCTATGGCATCCATGATGTCTAATACCTGCTGTCCTGAATCTGTTATTACTATGAATTATAAAGGTACAGGCTTATGATTAGGGCTGTACTTCATGAAGAACTCCTCAGATTCTGGCAACGGAGGTGTCTCCTCAGGGTTGGAAATGGTCCAAGGTTCCTGGGATGGTGATGCTAGGTAAAAAGACACTCCCACTGAACCGTCCCAATTCTACCTAAGAGGAAGTGTGCCTCACCTGTGCTTGTCCCCACCCACTGGCACTGGGTGTTCCTGCCACAAAAATCCATGTCCCAGCAACGAGACCCTCTTCCTTCTTACCTCAGTGGGACTGAGGTCTTGAGTTGGCTCTTCATCAGAGTACTTCCTTTTTCATTGGGCCTGCACCTCTTGCCCTGTTTTCTTGGTGAGCTTGGCATGGACCTTGGGAGCAGTGACAAGAGTGGAGGGTCCACCAGGAAGTCCCTAAAAGCAGACCTTTAATACTTCATTGTTTTCAAAGAATGTTGAATTTTTGGGTCTGTCCACCCCAGGAAGTAGGCACATGACAGGTGCTTAAGCAACACCTCAAAAACATTTCAAAATACTCACAAGAGCATATCAGTGCCCTTGTTTCCACCCATGAGGACAAATAATTCCAGGGAACATTGCATTTCCACGATGATGTGGTTGCCTATCCCTTTGTCTCACTCATGCTGGTCCTTGGACATGTTGTTACATGGTGACCGGGAATACCTGGGATGGAAGTTGCCTCTTCCTCAACTAATGAATGGTGGCCTTTTGCACTCGGGTGTCACACTCAACCCCTGAGAGTCTGGGGGTGATTGGGGACAGTAACAAGGGCTGCGCCCACACTGGATGCCTGCCTTGGCCAATGTCTCTGCACAGGCTGTCACGATGCCCATGGTAGAGTTGCCATGTCACTGCCTAGGGCTGCTGCTCTAAGTTATATACCCGACTCCCTGATGCCCCACAATGTGTTGAGCAGCTGGTCTCTCAAATGGCAGAAACTTAGGGGCACCACCTTTGGATCCTAGAACCAAATAGTCTGTGCACCAGGTTCCTACCTGGTGGTAGGAGGTAGGGCCTTACTTTCCAAGTTAGAACCCCTGTTTTCAACTCAGGCCTGCCCCTGTAATTATAGCTCATCTCAACCACCCCCAACATCCAGCTTAGTATTGTTTAGAGACAAATAGGAAATACACACACTTGGGGCTCCCCAGACTGGTGCCTGTTGGTTGGTCTGTGACAAAAGTCTGACCTTTTACATCATTGAAAATTTAGGCTGGGGCTTCTGGCAACACCTGTCATCAGCTCAAGCGATGTTGCAGACCACCAACAAGCAGATGCTCCTCCTCAGAGAAGCTGAGTGATCTGGGTGAGGAGGTGAGTGAGGCATTCTCAGCTCCAAGGCATTGCTGGGGGCATGGGCGGTTTCCCAAACCCACCCTTGTGGACAATTATGTTGGGGACCCACAGCTTCTGTATTGAATTATGAACATGCAGTCTGTGTCCAGTTACATACTGTAGGTAAACAGGTGACTTCCTTGGCATCTGAGCTTCCCCTCTGGGGACATGAGACCCACATGGCCATTCTGACTGGAGGTGTGGTTTCTCTACACCCCACAGTGGAAGTGGAGTTCCAGATTTTATGGTTTACTGAGTCCAGAAGCCAGGGATGCACAATGACCCAGGTTAGGCCTGACCACCACCATAGACCCCAGGGAGCAGGAGATAGAGAACAGGACAGCAAGAACCTAATCACAAAGGAGGTGGATGGGGCTGATGTCCTTAATGTTTCACAGGCTCACCTCTGTGTGGCTACATTATAAGATGTCTGGGGAACCAGAGTGGGACTCCCAGGCAGGCCCATCCAAGGGTGTTGGGGGGGGTGGTGAGTTTCATGGGACTCTGTGTCCTGTGCCCAGGCAGCAGCTCAGAACAATATGTTGATTGTTTGTGATTACCTACACAGCTAATATCAGCGCTCAGCTCCCTGAAATTCAGACTAAAAGAGAAGGGAGGGATGAATATTCCTAGGGCTCTCTTGGGTTACAGAGTCATCAGTGGGCACTTCTGCCTATTTTCTGATTAATTTCATGGGATTCAATGTTCAGGAAAATGGTCTCAGTTTTGTATTCAGAAAGTAATTCTTCAGGGTGGCACAGCTTGCACTAGTTGGGATCACACCCGAGTCCCCTTCTCCTGCCCAGAGCCACCCCAGTGTGGGACAGGCAACATGGGTGGGGAATAACACTCCATCACCCTGGACCCTCTTTGGGACTGGAGAAAGAGAGATTATCTGAGCAATAAGAAAATCCTCACTGGTCATGAGCACCATTTTGTAGAAATGTAATAAGTTTTCCCTACAGGAGCCTGTGGCAATTTCCCTTAATTCTGCACCCAAGGACCTCGGTTCAATTCTCTGATGCTGACTCAGGTACTCTGGACAGAGTCTTGGTTCTATGTGGGCTCTTACAGCCTTACAAAGATATGGAGACACCACCACTGTGCACTTTTCAAGTTTTATTTCAGAGTGCTTGTCAATGACCTATCACAGAACTGGTGTGAGAGACTGGTGCTGTGTGCCGAGAGCCCAGTGATGTGCGCCTGGAACTCTGTGTTGTGAGCCTCGACAGCTGTGATGTGCGCCGAGACACCTGTGTTGTGCTCTGGGACCCCTGGAATGTGCGCAGAGTCCCCAGGGATGTGGGCAGGGACCACTGTGATGTGCGCTGAGATGCCTGTGTCTCCTCCAGACTCCTGGAAACATGGATGTCAGCTTTGCCTCCTCCTACTGTAGTTTCAGCCATTCTCCTGTGGACTGGCTTTTGTTGTTCAGGGCTCTGCAGTCTGATTTCATGATGAGCTTCACCAACTTTCTCTTCCTTAACTATAACTGTCTTGTTAGTTCTTAAATTTGTGGTGAATCCAAAGAGGAGTGCAGTTATTAAGGCATAAATTCGAGCAAAGACCACTCTCAGATATATCAGGGATTCATGACTCTGCAAGACTAACCGCACTCTACTTGGAGGGGGTCCACTGTCTATGCTCCCACCAGCACCCCTATCAATGCACCATGGAGGACCCCAGCCTATGTGGCAATGACAGTTTCTGTTATTGTTGCAAATCCCCCTGTGGCTGCATTTCTCAGGTAAACAGTCATAATTCAGCTGGACCACACTGCCATTACAGTAAGTATTGTTACAGAACCTTCCAGGAGCACAGAGGGTACCAGGTCTCACATGACCAACATCATTTGCTCCTGTGGAGCGATGTGAGTCCAGCCCAAAACACCAGAATCCTGAGATTAGAGACTGATGGAATCCCACATGTTCTTGCAAGCGGGGGAGGTGTGTGACATTACCACACTGCAGCCTTCCACAATAAATGTCTTCAATTGCACAGAAGTCAGCTTTCATTCTCCCTTCGATTCTTCTGCAGTGTCCGTATCTATTGCCTCTTCTATTTATGGTATAGCAGGCATCTGCGCCTTTCACAGCATTTTTGCCAAAGATTTCTTGGCAGTGCACAGTGCGGTCAGTGCAATTTCCATGATAACAGTAACCATCTTCTGTGCATGGGGTTCCATCTTGCATATAGAAATCACCAGGGCATGCCAAGGACTCCCCATGGCAGTACTCGGGAAGATCACATATATTTTGGATTGGTCTGCAGAGTGTCCCAGGAGGGGAATAGGTGCAGTTTGTACAACATCGGCCTGTATTACATTTGCTGTCTATGGTGAAGGTACAATCATTTGTACAGCAGAGGTTGTTGTAACACTGTTTGAAGGAGCCACAGTCACACTCTTCGCCTTGATCCAGTATGTAGTTTCCGCAACGATCGTGGGTCAGGCTTTTATTTAAATATACCATTTTGGTGCTGAATAGGCACTCACCTTTCCCACGACCCACTATGTGCTGTACATGCATATAGGAACAGTTACTGAAGGAATCTGTCAGAGACAGTGGTCTGTGCATAATACACATGGACCTTCTTTGACAAAAACAAAATTTCCCATCATAGAATAAACCAAAATTTTTTCCCACCTTTTGTGCTGCTGTGATAGACAACAATAGATACTGTCTGCCTAGGTAACCAAGCATGATGAGGTTTTGTTTATGGCAAATACCATATAACTCAGGTTCATAATTATGATCCTCTGGCCCTTCTTTAATCAAAATTATGGATGAATGTGGTTCAAGAACGGTATATAAAAAAGACTGATAATATCGAACATATGGGCTATGTACCTCATGATAATACTCCAAGTAAGTTGGATCTTCCTGATCATAAATGATCATGAATCCAATATAGTAATTGATATCAATAGCTTGAAAGAATGTGTCAATTAAACTAAATACCCTTATCAGGAATTGGGCACATTTTGACACATTGTTAAACACAATATACATTGAGTTGGAACTTAGGGCAAGTGCTTTCATATTTCCGTGATGGGATGAATACATCTTACTAGAGATCCTGGGGACAACACTGGCATTTGCTTGAGAGAATAGGGGATCCCTAACCTCCCGATGTCCCAGTTTATAGGTAGGTCCCGTCGCATTCATGTCTGCCACTATCTGAGAAACAATGTGCTCAAAACTTTGGGAACCACTGAGGGGTTTGATTTCATAAGCAAGGTCATCCAACTTCAATATACCTTCAAGACCCCCATAGCATGTGTCCACGGTGACCATGGAAAGAGGAATCTCCTCCAGGTAGCCGAGATAGTAACAATCTGGAGGGATGAAGGGATAGTCCATCTGCAAGGCTCCTTGGTCATCCTGAGTCATCATCAGCAGATGTCTGGACCAAAACAGTTTCTTGCGCCGCATGTGAATAACGTGCCGCTTGCCCCCAAATCGCAGGCTGTAGGATAGCCAGCCTGGTATCTGAACGCCTTTGCCATGGTACAGCTCCTTCCTGGGAATGACCACCTCAGAGGAGATGTAGCGCCATGATGGATGGCCTTGAGAACATTGGACAAGAGCCAGCCCTGCCCAGACAGCAAGCAACAAGAAGAGCGTCCTCATGATGACCTGGCCCTCTGCTAGCCTCAGGCCCCTACTCAGAGATATCTGTCAGCAAGAAGGGTTCAAGGGTAGTTCGTAGTGAGGGCCAGGTCTAGAGCATCTGACAGAATAGAGAGCTACTTCATACTACCAGCACCCCAGACCTGGGGGCCACCTGTGGAGATGAGGTCACAGTCACAGGGTGTGGCAGTGGGTGGGCCTGCACACCAGTGCAGCTGGGTGGATATGCGAGAGATGGGTGGGCCATGTGCATGAATGCTCACCTGGACATGGGAAGTGTGTCAGACCCAGAGGCTTCCCCATATTCAACACATTCAATCTTTCCTCCAGATACATGAATACATGATATACATTTATAATGCAATAAACTCCTTTACCAGTTCCATCGCCCGTGGAACTGCTGGGTCACTTTCTGTGGATTACTCCCATAATTCACTATAAATATCACTGTTCCTACTTCGCTGGCATGTGGAGGTAGAGAGTGAAAATTTTATCATATAAAAAACAAAGAAAAAAAATTGTCCTTAGAGTTGTTGGAAATAATGGCTTGCAATGTTCCATGTATTCCTATGTGTCTATTCATGTTTGTCATATATTTGCAAGTAACTTGATCCTTTTGAGATTTATTTATTATTTTTAATTTTATTTTATTTTTTCAATGTTCCAAGATTCATTGTTTATGCACCACACCCAGTGCTCCATGCAATATGTGCCCTCCTTAATACCAACCACCAGGTTCACCTAAACCACCACCCCCATCCCCTCCAAAACCCTCAATTTGTTTCTCAGAGTCCATAGTCTCTCATGGTTCATCACCCCTGATTCACTTTTCCTTTCCTTCTCCTAATGTCCTTCCTGTTATTCCTTATTCTCCACAAGTAAGTGAAGCCAAATGATAATTGACTCTCTGCTTGACTTATTTCACTCAGCATAATCTCCTCCAGGCCTGTCCATGTTGATACAAGAGTTGGGTATTCATTTTGTCTGAAGGAGGCATAACACTCTATTGTATATATAGACCACATCTTCTTTATCCATTCGTCCGTTTGTCCATTCATCCATTAAAGGGCATCTTGGTTCTTTCCACAGTTTGGCAACTGTGGTCATTGCTGTTATGAACACTGGGGTACAGATAGCCCTTCCTTTCACTACATCTGTATCTTTAGGATAAATATACACTAGCACAATTGCAGGGTCATAGGGAAGCTCTATTTTCAATTTCTTAAGGAATCTCCATACTTTTTTCCAAAGCAGCTGCACCAACTTGCATTCCCACCAACAGTGTAAGAGGGTTCCCCTTTCTCCACATCCTCTCCAACACACGTTTTCTGTCTTGTTAATTTTGGCCATTCTAACTGGAGTAAGGTGGTATCTCAATGTGGTTTTAATTTGAATCTCCCTGTTGGCTCGTGATGATGAACATTTTTTTCATGTGTCTCATAGACATTTGTATGTCTTCTTTGGAGAAATGTCTGTTCATATCTTCTGCCCATTTTTTGACGTGATTATCTGTTTTTTTGTGTGTTGGTTTGAGGAGTTCTTTATAGATCTTGGATATCAGTCCTCTCTCTATAGTCTTTATTCCCAGGTATCTTATGGTTCTTGATGCAATAGTAAATGGAATTGATCCTCTAATTTCCCTTTCTATACTTTCATTGTTGGTGTATAAGAAAGCAACTGATTTCTGTGACTGATTTTGTATCCTGCCACATTACTGAATGGCTGTATGAGTTCTAGTAGTTTGGGGGTGGACTCTTGTGGGCTTTCCATATAAAGTATCATGTCATCTGTGAACGTGGAGAGTTTGACTTCTTTGTCAATTTGAATACCTTTTATTTCTTTTTGTTGTGTGATTGCTCTTGCTAGGACTTTGAATACTATGTTGAAAAAGAGTGGTGGGAGTGGGCATCCTTTTCGTGTTCCTGATCTCAAAAGGAAGACCCTCAGCTTTTCCCCATTGAGAACAATATTTGATTTGGGTATTTCCTAGATAAATTTTGTGAAGTTGATGAATTTTCCCTCTATGCCTATACTTTGTAGAATTTCAATCAGGTATGGATACCGTATTTTTTCAAAATTTTTTTTCCTGCATCAATTGAGGGGACTATGTGGTTCTTCTCTCTTCTCTTATTTATTTGTTCTATCACATTGATTGATTTCTGAATTTTGAATAAACCTAGCCAAAGAAGGAGAGCATCTGTATTAAGGACCTACAGAACATTCATGAAAGGAATTGAGGAAGACAAAAAAAAAAAAAAAAAGATGGAAGACCATTCCATGCTCATGGATTGGAAGAATAAACATTGTAAAAATGTCTGTACTTCCCAGAGTAATATATACCTTCTGTGCCATCCCGGTCAAAATTCCACTGGCATTTTTCAAAGTACTAGAGCAAACAATCCTAAAATTTGTATGGAACCAGAAGAGATCCCGAATTGCTGGGAAAATGTTGAAACAGAAAAACAACCCTGGAGAGCATCATGTTGCCTGATTTCAAGATTTACTACAAAGCTGTGATCACCAAGACAGCATGGTACTGGCATAAAAACAGGCACATAGGTCAGTGGAAAAGAGTAGAGAGCCCAGAACTCTATGGTCAAATAATCTTCAAAAAAAAAAAAGGAAAAAAATACGGCGGAAAAAAAGTTTCTTCAATAAATGGTGCTGTGAAAATTGGACAGCTATGTATGGAAGAAGGTACCTTGACGTTTCTCTTACATCATTCACAAAAGTAAACTCAAAGTGGTTAACGACCTCAATGTGATGCGGGAATCTATCAAAATCCTAGAGGAGAACTTAGGCAGTAACTTCATTGACATCAGCCACAGCAACTTCTTTCAAGACATGTCTCCAAAGGCAAAGGAAACACAAGTGAATATGAACTTTTGGGACTTCATCGAGATCAAAAGCTTCTGTGCAGCAAAGGAAATAGTCAACAAAACAATGAGGCAACCCAGGTAATGGGAGAAGATACTCGCAAATGACAGTACAAAGGGCTGATATCCAGGATCTATAACGAACTCCTCAAACCAACACACACAAAGCAGATAATCATGTCAAAAGATAGGCAGAAGGCAGGGACAGACAATTCTCCAAGGAAGACATACAAATTTCTATCAGGCACAGGAGAAAATACTCATCATCACTAGCCATCAGGGAGATTCAAATCAAAACCACATTGAGATACCACCTTATACCAGGTACTATGGCCAAAATTACCAAGACAGGGATCAACGTGTGTGGGAGAGGATGTGGAGAAAGGGGAACCCTCTCACACTGTTGGTGGGATGCAAGTTGGTGCAGCCACTTTGGAGAACAGTGTGGAGATTCCTAAGGAAATTAAAAATAAAGCTTCCCTCTGACCCTGCAATTGCACTACTGGGTATTTATGACAAAGGTACAGATGCCATGAAAAGCAGGGCCATCTGTACATCAGTTTTCATAACAGCAAAGGCTACAATCGCCAAATTGTGGAAAGAGCCAAGATGCCCTTCAAAATATGAATGAATAAAGAAGTTATGGTCCATATATCCTATGGAGTGTTATGCCTGCTTCAGTAAAAATTAATACCCAAATTTTGTACCTACATGCACAGGACTGGAAGAGATTATTCTGAGTGAAATAAGTCAAGTACAGAGTCAATTATCATTTGGTTTCACTTACTTATGGAGCATAAGGAATAACAGGGAGGATAGTGGGAGAAGGGGAGGAGAAGTGAGTGGGCATAAAGTGGAGGGGGTGATGAATCATGAGTGACTGTGGCCTTGGAGGAACATACTGAGGGTTTTGGAGGGGAGTGGGTTGGGTGTTGGGTGAGTCTGGTGGTGGGTATTAAGAAGAACACATATTGCATGGAACACTGGGTTTGGTGCATATATGAAGAATCTTGGAACACTAAAGAAATAAAATTAAATTAAAAAAATTAAATTAAAATAATAAAAAAACAGATAAGAATGCGTAAAAAAGGAAAAGAAAAAGCCACAAAAGCACAAAACCCTCCAGAGAACAAAAGTCTTGAAAACTACTTTAAATACAGCACAGCCCCTTGATAGGGGCAAGGATGACTCAACCCATGCAAGACTGACTGAAAAGAATGAAGTAGGTCCCTCCCCCAGAAGGCAAGCTGAAAGAATGAGAGAACAACTACCACAGGGTCTTCATAAAACTGTAAAACCCCTACAGCAGGGAAAACAATATATTAAGCGCAGAGTATTGCCCTAAAATCTATATATTTCATAGACACAGGTTTTACTTTTAATTCAATCTCAGGATATTAAAAAAATTTTTGACCAATTTACTGTTACAACTACACGTTTAATACAACATATTCCATAATAACCTTTTAACTTGAACTTTTTTCATACATACACCTGCATTTTTCTTTTTCCATTATTCTTTTTTTTAATATACATATATATTTAAATCTCAAGGAAATCCTTTTTTCCCTATTGAATACTACCCCTATATATAAACCAGTTTTAATCTCCCTTTATATATGGAATGTTGGGTCTTTAACAAAGATATCAAGATATACCCAGGAAGAACCAAAATAACTTTCTTGCCTATATCGAGGATGTATAACCACCTTCCCATCCTTCTCGTCTGTCAGTGTTTCTGTGTATTTGTTTTTGTTCTGGTATTAAATAAATCTTATTCTTGGAGTTAATTTGACTCGGTTCTTTTTTTTTTTCTTGTTATTTACTTTTGTGGATCTTTTTGTCCTATTTTGTTTATATACCTTATGAATCTTACTTTTGGGGATCATTTTGGTGAGGTTTTCTATTATCTCTCTCTCTCTTTTTTTTCTATTTTCTTTCTTTTTGGTGGTGATTTCTGATTGCTCCAATGGTGCACCTTACCTGGAACGTGGTTGATATATTCAGCTCTAATCCAATCATCCACCTCTCACTAAAATGACTAGGAGGAGGAACACCCAACAGGGGAAAAATTCAGAGATTTTGCCCCCTCCATCAGAACTATTGGATATGGACATAAACATTATGACAGAAAGGGAGATCAGGGTAACAATTATCCAGGTAATGGCTAGGGTGAAGGAAACCATTGGTGACAACATAGAATCTCTAAAGGCAGAAGTGAGAGCTGATCTGGCAGAAGTTATAAATGTTCTCAATGAGATCCAATCTAATCTAAATAGCCTAACAGCTAGAGTAAATGAGGCAGAAGATAGAATTAGTGATCTAGAGGACAAACAGATAGGCAAAAAGGATCAGGAGGAAGCCTGAAACAAACAGCTTAGAAGCCCTGAAAACGCAATTAGGGAAATGAATGATGCCATGGAACTTTCCAACGTCAGAATCATTGGGTTTCCTCAGGGGATGGAGAAAGAGAGAAGACTGGAAGATATCATTGATCAAATTCTGGTTGAAAATTTCCCTAGTCTGGGGACTGGAACAGCCGTTCATGTCCTAGAAGCAGAAAGGGTAACTAACCACCAAGATCAACGAATCTAAAAAGGACTCAAGACAATTTATTGTGAAACTTATGAACCATAATTTTAGACAAGAGTTTCTGAGGGCATCTAGGGGAAAGAGATTCCTTACGTACAGAGGAAGGACCAACAGAATAACACCAGACCTGTCCACAGAAACCTGGCAAGCCAGAAAGGGCTGGCAAGACATACTCAGGGCACTAAATGAGAAGAATGTGCAGCTAAGAATACTTTATCCATCAAGGTTGACATTCAAAATGGATGGAGAGATAAAGAGCTTCCAAGAATGCTAAGGTTTAAAAGAGTATGCGACTACTAAGCCAACACTACAAGAAATATTCATAGGGGTTCTACAAAAGGAGAAAGAGCCCAAGAGTGACACACAACAGAAATTTACAGGGACAATCTCTAGAAACAAGGACTCCACAGGCAACTTGATGTCAATAAAAATGTATCTTTCAATAGTCACTCTCAATGTGAATGGCATAAATGCTCCCATAAAATGGCACAGAGTGCAGACTGGATAAAACGACAGGACCCCTCCACGTGCTGTCTATACAAACAGAAATGGATAAAGACTGAGAAAATTGAATGACAAGGAATAAAGAAGAAGACCCCAGCCAAAATGAACCCCAAGAATAAGATTTATATAATATCAGAACAAAAACAAATACACGGAAGCACTAACAGAAGAAAAAGATGGGAGGGTGGTTGTAAATTTTAATGTGGGTGAGGAAGGTTATTTTGGTTCTTCCTGGGTGTATCTTGTTATCTTTGTTAAAGAACTCAATGTTCCAGAGATAAAGGGAGATTAAAACTGACTTATATACTGGGGTAGTATTGAATAGGGAAAAAGGATTACTTTGAAGCCTATATCTAAATGTATTTTTAAAAAAGTAGAAAATGGAAAGAAAAAGAAAAACACAGGTGTATGTATGAAAAAGTTCAAGTTAAAAGGTGATTATGGAATATATTGTATTAAACCTCTGGTTCTAATGGTCTGTAGGTTTAGGAAATTAAAAGAATAAGAATCCTGAGAATGAATAAAAACAAAACAAAACAAAACAAAATAAAGAAGTTGTATCTATAAAATATGCATGTTTTAGGGCAATACCATGAGTTTAATCTATTGTTTTCTCCAGATGTTGGGGTTTTACAGTTTTCTGGGGACCATGTGGTGGTTGTCCTTTTGTTCTTCTGGCTTGCCTTCTGGGGTAGAGGCCTGTCATATTGTTTTCCAGGCAGTCTTGCTTCGGTTGTGTTGTCCTGCCCCCTATCAAGGTGCTGGGCTCTGTGGAAACCAGTTTTTCAGGCTTTTGTTCTCTGGAAGATTGTTTTATTTTTTGTTGTTGTTGTTCTTGTTTTGTTTTGTTTTGTTTTGTTTTTGTTTTTTGTTTTTTTCTGCACCTTTTTGTGCCTTTTTGGAGGTTTAGTGTAAAGCAAACTGCACCCACACCTCTGCCTCAGAGAGAAGCCTCAATCTGTTCCCCTCTTGGTGGTCCAGAACACACAGACTCCCCCTCTGTAAACTCCGCTGAACAGCGCAAGCTTCCACAGGTGGTGCGCATCCCCAGCCACTGTCTCAGGGGACACTCCAAGTCCCCGCTTGTCTCTGCACCCCTGTGCCACTAAGTCCAATAGTGATATTGGTCCAGAGAGCCCTCTTCCAGTGGCTCCCTGTGCTCAGACTTCTGTTTGGCGACTGGGCCCAAGCTGCCAGGTGTGCTCAGTTGCATGGCTGCTGCTGCTGAGAATCCCAGGCATAGATCTCACCAAGTTCCTTCAGGCTCAGGCTGGGAGCATCCAGTTCCCCGGGTGGTCCTAGAGACTGCCGGTTAGCATTCACATCAAGTTCTCTTAGGCACGGGTGGGGAGCTCATGGGCAGACCCTGCTTGTGCAATGTGCACAGATGGCAGAAGGCTGTGGTACTAAAGAGCACCCGCTAACCCTCCCATGCATGGAGCCAAGCTGAGTGGTAGTGCAAGCAACACACAACCAGGGGCACAGGGGCACAGGGACCAGGAACTGGAGGCTCTGCCACACTCTTTCTGGCATGGGTGGTCACCAGTGGTGGTCATCCTGGGTATCTGGGCTTAGGCCCATGCCTGTGACCACCCGATTTCATGTTTCTTGTTAAGATCTTTTGCTCTTTTTGGGTTCTTTTTACCAGACTCCAAGTTAATGCTGGTCCCCAACCACAGGGAATGTTCATATTGGGGTAGTACTTTCCAATGGGTCACTTCTGGTGTCTCCCTCCCCTTCTGCTTATGCTATGATATCAGCCCAAGCATTCCCACTCTGCTTTACCTCTCCACTGGTGTCTTCTGTCCCCACGGAGATCCAGGAGTGTATAATCATACCTCTCAGGCTGATTTCATGGGTGTTCAGGGTGTTCTGGTAGATATTTAGCTCACTTTAGGGGACAGGTTGAAACAGGGTCTCCTACTTCTCTGCCATTTGGCCCCTCCTCCTTGGTCAGATATTCTTTTTTGCAATCTCATAAGATCCTTAATGTTGAAAAAGACACATTGAGCATGTGGGTGGACTTGAGTGATAGTGGATCTGTGGCAGTTTCATGAGCAGGATGTCTTGTGCCTGCAGTTGTCCAGTGTGAGGTGCATCTGGTGGAGTCTGGAGAGACCTGATGAAGCCTGAGGGGAGGGGGAGTGTCTCTGAGACTCTCCTGCGCAACCTCTGGATTCACCTTCAGTAGCTTCTCAATGCACTTGGCCCACCAGGCTCCAGGGAAGGGTCTTCAGTTAGTCTTATGTATTAGCAATGTTGTAAGTAACATATACTATGCAGACTCTGTGAATTCCTCCTTCCAGTCATTTTGCTCAGAAAAGTACATATGAGGGGGTGCCTGGGTGGCTCAGTGGGTTAAAGCCTCTGCCTTCAGCTCAGGTCATGATCTCAGGGTCCTGGGATCGAGCCCCGCATCAGGCTCTCTGCTCAGCGGGGAGCCTGCTTCCCCCTCTCTCTCTACCTACCTCTCTGCCTACTTGTGATCTCTGTCTGTCAAATAAATAAGTAAATAAATAAATCTTTAAAAAAAAAAGAAAAGTAGATATGAGAGGGTGAGAAGAGTCCAAAATAGGAACCATGACCCAAGCAGAATACACCATAGACAAATCCAAGCAGTCAGCAACCATAACAGAGAAGCAAAACAAAACTAAATTAAACTAAAGGCGGGGGGGGGGGGCTATAATCTCACAGGATGGACAAAACCAGGTGATCCACTTGTGACTGAGAGAATTTTAGTCTGTGTTTTAGAGGACACTAAATCCCAAAAGTTCGCTTTCTTTGAAAAAGAAATATATATATACATACATACACACACACACACACATACATACATATATACATACACACACACATACATACAGAGAGAGAGAGTGGGAAAGTGAGAGAGAGAGAGAGGGTAATGGAGTGAAAAAAGGACTGAAATAAAACATATATCTGTAAAATGTAAAAAATACTGCATGTGTGTCTGTGTGTATGTTATGTTAGCCACCATACAGTACATCATTAGTTTTTGATGTAGTGTTCCAAGATTCATTATATATATATATAAAACACCCAAACTTTTGCATCAACATGGATGGGGCTGGAGATTATGTTGAGTGAAGCAAGTCGAGCAAAGTTAGTAAAGGATCGTGTGGTTTCACTTACTTATTAAACACAAGGACTAACAGGGAGGACATTAGGAGAAGGAAGGGAAAAGTGAGTTGGGGTAAATCAGAGGGGAGGATGAACCATGAGAGACTCTGGACTCTGAGAAACAAACTGACAGTTTTAGAGGTGAGGGCGGAGGGGAATGGGGAGCCTGGTGCTGGGTATTAAGGAGGGTAACAAAACTTTTTATTTATCATTATTTTATGTATGTATGTATGTATGTATGTATATATGTATTATCATTATTATTACTATTACTCTTACTATTAGAAGGGATATTTGCAACCTCTATGTGGCCAGTAAGTGTAATATCTGCAGAGGCTACATCTGGGAAGAGTAGGGAGGTGTCAGCCTGCAGAGTCCAGGACTGTAGCTTGATCCCTAACAGGTTTGGATCTTCTCTCCTGACATCAGAAATGTGATGATGTGTTTGGGGAAAAGAAAGGACATGAGAAGTATAGATGAATTTCTGTATCCTAATCCCCATTTGATCATCACACACATCATTTACTTGTAGGACAGTCAGGAACTCATGGTCACAAGTCATGGGCTGACAGGTGTGCCAGGTTCAAGCTCAGTCTACATCAGCACATCATCCTTGCCGTCCCCCTTCAGTGCTGAATTCCTGCAGAGGCTCCTCCTCACAGACTACAGCCTGAGAGTGTCCCTGTCCCTGGGTCAGTACTGCTGGCCATCACACAACATGGGTAACATGAGACTCCGTGAAAGTGTGACACTTACATCCCACCCTGTAGTAGTTCCTGTGATCAGTGTGTCCAGGTACCACACACGGGGCTCAGGTCTACACATATTTATTCTCCTACCATCTGGAGGTCTCTGTGAAATCAAGTACACTAGGCTACAGTCAGTGTTGGCAGGCTACACCCCTGCAGAAGCTCTGGGGTTGAATGTGTTCCTCCTAGTTTCCAAAGCTGTGCCTCTTGCATTTTCAAACTCATGACTCCTTCCTCCACCTTCACAGTGAGAAGACCATAGAGCATCAATGGATGCATGAGTCAGTTCTACTGGGGCCTAACCTCCCTCTGTTGCCTCTCATAAGAGCACTTGACTTTACATCGGGGGCCACCCAGATGCTCCAGAGATTTTATTCCATTTTCCTGAAGTATCATTGATACAGAGTGTTACATGTTTCTGGAGGACAACACAGTGATTGGACAGGATTATATGGTGTGCTATGCTCACTACAGGTGTATCTACCCTCAAGATATTTGAATGTATTTTACTTTCAAATATTTGAATATTTGAATATTATCTCTACATCAAGGAAATATACAAAAGTCCAAATCACCATATAAAGGAACACCCTCCACTTCCAAACATTACCATGGTACCATAGTCAAATGTCGGACCTCCAGAGTTCCACATCCATCCCACATGCCATACATTTATCATATCCCTATGGCCCCCAAAGCCTCAGTCTAGAAGTGCATAAACTCCAGTCCAAAATCTTTCTAAATAAGATCACCCCAAATTCCCCCATCTCATCATCTAAAACAAATATGCACAGAACTCTGGGTAGGATCCATCCTGGGAAAGCCTCCTCTTAATCTGAGAACCCGTGACACTCCAAAATAAGCTATCTTTTCTGAAAATGCCTGGTGGAGCACACAAGGGACACCAACTGTACACTCTCCTGTAGCAGGGATCACATGGAGTAGTAGTTTCAGAGAACACCTAGGAAACAATTAGATTCAAAGGTCTCAGATTCTCTATAGTTCAGGACTCAACACTGGGTCTATAGATCTGCCCACGGGGTCCATTTTATTTTCTAGGATCTGTGTGAATGGATGAACATTTTTTCTTTCTTTTTATTTATTTATTTATCTTTTTTTTTTTTTTCCTGCACTATGCTTTCTGCTGGGCTAAATCCGGGAGCCAATGGCCATTTTTCACACTGTCTTCTTCCTGTCCCGTGCAGTCGCTGGTGGGGGTGACCCTATTGCTACAGGTTTGTAAGGACCGTGTAGAGCTCTGTTGCATGAGCAAAGATTCATTGCACTTGGATAAAATCTAGCAATAACAAAATGATAAGACAGGTAATAAGCATGTTTTGTTGTAGATGCGAAATCCCTAAATTCAGGAAGCTTTTTTAATAACTTATTTTTTTTTTAGTGTTCCAAGATTCATTGTTTATGCAACACAGCCAGAGGTCCATGCAATATTGGCCAGCATGGAAGTACATGTGTATCATGGTACTGTTCCAGAACTGTCCCATGTCTGCATGTAATTAAACTACTGATGAGGTCAATCTGGGTGGAGGATGCCTTCAGGACCTGACAAGAAAGAGGCCATATCCAGTGCAGGTGTGTGGTGAGATTGGGCATGAACATGCTGCCAGCCAGCTACTCCCCTGTGTGCCCCCCACACCAGGTGACCAGCGCCCCTACTCAGCCATGGGATGATGAATAAGAAAGGCAAATATGTGGTCACCTGTGTCTCCCAGGGCAGAGAGAGCACATCAAGGTCTCCTATCCATGCACTTTTGCTAAGTGAAAGTACACATAGTGTATATATATCAAGAGCATGCCCCTGCTCACACTGTGTATGAAAAGGATGTGTCCATTGATCTTTTTTATTGAACAATATCATCCCTCTCTCTCCAAATCACAGGCATTATAAGCACAAGATCGTTGGAATAGCTTCTTGCTTTCTGCAGCCTGACACCTCTTCCTTCTGTCCACACCTCAATGAGATGCCCTTTACACTCAACACAATGGTTCATATATGTTAGAAGCATTTACGATCCCATCCTGGTGAGCATACAACCCACTGAGGGCCTCAGACCTTGCATGTCAGAATAAACAATGAAACAGCAGCCCTGGAAAAGCCATCTGGCTGTTTCTCATGAAATTAAAGATGGGCACTCATAACATGTTACCTGGAAATCCCACTGCTAAGTGTTTTCTCCATAAGTATGAAATCCCATGTTCAAACAAAAGGCCAAGTGAATATTTAGTGTCTTGTGTTGGAAGATAAGAACAACTCAGAAGGCTTTCTAAGTTTAAAGGAATAATCCAAGTAGAAAGCATCCAACAATGGAACAGTATTCTACAATAAGAAGTCACAATATTGATGCACACATCAACCCAGGGGAACCTTACGGACATGACACTGAGTGAAGGTTGGCACTTTCAAAGATTACAGAGGCCATGTAGCCTGGGGAAATAACAAAGCCAACTAGGAGGAAAAGTGGTTTGGTTGGGCTTTCTTCATCTCTTACTTCCCCATACCCAGATGATGAACTCCACTGCTTCAGACTACATGCTTTCCTACTGTCCATAGAGTCTCGACAAATAGATTTTTCCACAGGAATGAATCAAAAAACCCCAGGCCCGTCTGAGGGAGAAATGCTGAGACCAGGGTCTAACATGAGTTCTGACAGCAGCTGTCCCCTCCAGGGTCTACATCTCTGGTTCTCTCATTCTGGTGAGTAGGAATAGTTTAGGACACCTCCAATGAGTCCATCCGTCTCCTGCTACTGCCTCTCCCCACAACCTGAGAGCTAGACCTTCCTCATTCAGCCAGAAATGAAGTCAGTTGTTTGGGAACATATAGGAACCCTGCTTACTGGGTTATTCCATCTCTACCTTTCCCAGTGCAAAATTATTGGCAGGGTCTGTAGCTGCCTTTGAGGACAAACATAAGCTTCCATCCTCATTCAGTTTGGGAACAGAGTACCCATTTTAGAGGTAGGAGGCAGCTCAATTTCTCTGTCCCTTGTCAGTACTGGTGGTATGAGACTCCTGCCATAGAAATCAGGGTTGGTATAATAAGGGTCCCACCAGCCCCAGTACAGTGTGCACAGGGCAGGGCTTCTGTCCTAGGAAAAGGTCTGGGTGGAATGTGTGAGCCCCATGTCCCAGCAGCACCTGCTTATGGCTTGACATCACAGCAAAAATCATGGGCCAGAATGGGGGTCACTTCTGCCCTGTTCTTCTGGGAAAGGGTTCTCTGATGGGATCTGGGCACATGGAAACCTAGGTTTTGGCTGCACCAGTCTTGAGTGGAGGTGCCAGATGTGTTGCGTGTTACACACCTGTAATCCCAGCTGCATGGAGTGGAGTTTCCATATGCTGAGCTGGGATGGGGATGGAAAAGAGCATACCTTAGTGCAAATACTCTAGCTACTACTTGTGTTAGTAGATTTCCTGAAATAAATGCTTTTTATGTGCTGTATGCCACCAAGGCCATTTCCAGAACCTGTAAATACATTTCTTTTAAGTTTGAATTTAAATTCCTATTAGGGTACAATATGATATTAGTTTCAAGAAGTGATTCAACACTTCCATACAACCCCTGATGCTCAACACAACACGTGCACTCTCTAATCCTCAAAACTTATGTGACCCATCCCCCTACCCACTTCCCATCTGATAACCCTGTTTCTTCTCTATAACTGATAGTCTGTTTCTTGGTTTTCCTCTCTCTCTCTCTCTCTCTCTCTCTCTCTCTCTCTCTTTCTCTCTCTTTTGTACCTTTGCTCTCGTGTTTTCTTTCTTAAATTACACATATTCTTTAAGCAAGATGCTACTTCTCTTTCTCTGAATGTGTTATTCCACTTAGTATAAGAGTCTGTATCTCCGTCCATTTGTGGTAAATGACAAAATTTCATTTTCCTTATGGTTAATATGCTACTGTATATGTAAACCACATCTTCATTATCCACTCATTTGTGCATGGACATAAGCATAGCTGTTACCATGGCTTGGCTATTAGGGATAATGCTGCCATAACCATCAGGCTGCAAGTTTCCCTTTGAATTTCTGCAGTCTTTGGGTAAGTATTCATAGTGTGACTGCTTGATCAAAGGATAGTTATATTTTCAACTGTCTGATGAACCTCCATACTGTCTTCCAGAGTTCCTGCAACATTTTGCTCTCCCACCAACTGTCCATGAGGGTTCTCTCTTCTCTGTATCCTCCTCAACACCTGTCATTTCTTGTGTTCTCGATTTTAGCCATTCTGAGACGTGTGACTGGATATCATGGTTTTGATTGTATTTCCCTGATGCCAAGTGATGAGCATCTTTTCATGTATCTGTTGAGCATCTGTTAGTTTCCCTTGTACACATGTCTACAGGTATCTTCTTTCCATTTTGTTTTAATTGGATTATTTGGTTTTTGGAGTTCAGTTTTATAGTATATATAGAAAATCCCAAAGACCCCTCCAAATGTGTCTGCTAGAACTGATAAATGAATTCAGTAAAGTTGCAGGATACAAACTCAACATAGTAAATTAAGTGGCATTTCTATATATTTTTTTAATTTTTAAGGATTTTTATGTATTTGTCAGAAAGAGAGAGAGAGAGAGAGCACAAATAAAGGGGGAGAAGCAAGGAGAGGGAGAAGCAGGGTCCTTGCAGAATAAGTAGCTGATGCAGGACTCAATCCTAGGACCATAGGATCATGACCTGAGCTGAAAGCTGCCACTTAACTGACTGAGTCACACAGGTGCCCCTTCAGTTGCATTTCTATACACCCATAATGAAGCAGCACAGAGTGAAATCAAGGAATCAATCCCATTTGAAACTGAATAAATATAGTAAGATACATAGGAGTGTACCTAGCCAAAGCTATAAAGGATCTGTTCTCTGAAACCTGTAACACACTAATGAAAGAAATTGAAGCCGAGGTGAGCCTGCTGGTGGGTATTAAGGAGGGCTTACATTGCGTGGAGCACTAGGTGTGGTGCATAAAAAAATGAATCTTGGAACACTGAAAAAATAAAATAAAATTAGAAAAAAATTGAAGCTGACCCAAAGAAATGGAGAGACATTCCATGCTCAGAGATTGGAAGAAATCTGTTTTTAAAATATCTGTATTACAGGGTGCCTGGGTGGCTCAGTGGGTTAAAGCCTCTGCATTCGGCTCGGGTCATGATCCCAGGGTCCTGGGATCGAGCCCCGCATTGGGCTCTCTGCTCAGCGGGGAGCCTGCTTCCTCCTCTCTCTCTGCCTGCCTCTCTGCCTGCTTGTGATCTCTGTCTGTCAAATAAATAAATAAAATCTTTAAAAAAATATCTGTATTACCCATGGCATCTGGGTGTCTCAGTCAGTTAAGCATCTACCTTTGGTTTAGATGATGAACTCAGGATCTAGGGATAGAGCCCTGTGTCTGGTGTCATATTCAGGGGAGAGTCTCCTATTCCCTTGCTCTCTGCCTACTGCTCCCCTCTGGTCATTTCTCTTATTCTGAAAGATAATTTAAAAATCTTAGAAAAAATAAAAATAAATAAACAATGTGTATACAACACAAGTAGTCTACTCATTCAGTGCTATCCTTATTGATATATCACTGGCATTTTTTCAGAGGTGAACATACTGTCCTACCAAAAAGATTGCAAATAGCCAAAGTAATCTTGAAAAAGTAAGACACAGCTGGAGGTATCACCTCATTCTGGATTTCAAGGTATATTACCATCCTAGAGTTTTCAAGACAGTGTGATATTGGGATAGAAAGAGATACATAGATCAATGGGACAGAATAGAGTACTCAGAATTTGACCCACAACTATATGGTCAAATAATCTTCAACAAAGCAGGAAAGAATATCCAACAAGGGGGAAAAAAAGTCTCTTCAACACATGGGGTTGATAAAAGTGGACAGTCACATGTGTAAGAAAGAAACTAGTCCACTTTTTTTACAACCTACACAAAAATAAATTCATGATGGATGAAAGACTTATTTTTTAAAGATTTTATTTATTTATTTGTCTGACAGACAGAGATCACAAGTAGGCAGAGAGGCAGGCAGAGAGAGAGGGGGAAGCAGGCTCTCTGCTGAGCAGAGAGCCTGATGTGGAGCTTGATCCCAGGACCCTGGGATCATGGCCTGAGTCAAAGGCAGAGGCTTAACCCACTGAGCCACCCAGACGCCCACGATGGATGAAAGTCTTAAATGTGAGACCTGAAACCATTAAAATCCTAGAGGAAAAGACAGGAAGTGACCTCTTTGACAACACCTGTACAAATTCTATCTAGATACATCTCAAGAGACAAGGGAAACAGAACAAAAAATAAACTCTCTGGACTTAATTATTATTAAAATAGGACAAAACAGAACAGAACAAAAGAAGCTAACAAACAAAAAGGAAACAACTTCTACAGAGCAAAGGAAATAATTAACAAGTCTAAAAGGCAACCTCTGGAATAGGAGATGATATTTGCAAATGTCATATCTGATAATGGACTAGTATCCAAGATATGTAAGTAGTTTGTAATAAAGATTTTCACATTTTCAGTAGAGACCATATCCATGGAGCTCAGTATGCTCTCATGAGTGAAGCAGAAGTCTTGTCTTTCACTTTCGTATTGAGCGAAGATCTCACTAAATATGAGATCAACCCTCTTAACCAAAGTTCAACTGCATATCACAGTATTGTTAATTACAGGGACAGGGTTTTGAAGGAAACTTCCAGATTTAATCATTTTGCATAACAGAAAATCTTACATCTTGAAATACAACTTCCGATAGTCTCTCCTCCCAACCCCTAGAAAGTGCCATTCCACTTGCTGATTTATTTTTATTTATTTATTTATTTGTTTGTTTGTTTGTTTGTTTGTTTTATTATGTTATGTTAGTCACCATACAGTATTTTATTAGTTTTTGATGTTCTGTTCCACTCTCTGGTTTATTGTTACCTGAACCTGAATTTGGCTGCCCATTGCTGGAAAGGCCAATATTCAAGAGATGAGTTTTGACTGATGAGTTTTGATTGGAAAAGAATGTGAGCTTTATTCAGGAGGTCAGCCACCTGTGCAGAAATCACACTCCTGTTAAAATACAACAGTGACATTTCTGCCTGACCCAATTGATTTTAAAGGGGATTTACGGTAGATAATCAAAGAAGTGAGTTGCAGTGGTTGGCAACATTTTTTGTTCACACCCAGGCTGCATGATGCCAACTACAAAAATAAGCTCAGCCCCTTCTGTCTTCAGCTGAGAATTTAACCACATATGTTGCCAAATCCCAGGGAAGAACCAAAAGAGAGGATTAGTGGGAACAACTCCTGGGTCTCACACATGATCAGCAGAACCTTCTGTTCTCACCAGCAGGTTTGAGGAAAAAAAAAAAAAAGCAACATACAATTTGGGGAATATTTTACTCAGTAAGCTCAAAGAAACTTCAAAGCAAAAACCAAAAGGCTCAAAAGACTCAAATTAATGTCAAACCATAATAAGACACATACTAATACATGTAACATTACAAAACATTTCTTTCAATAATTCTAAGGTAAAATTTGCTATGACTACCTCCACATGCCGTGGAAGAAGGAACGGTGATATCTATGTTGAATGATGGGGGCCAATCTACAGAAACTGACCCAGCAGTACCACGAGAGATGGAAATGATAAAGGAGATTATTGCATTAAAACTTACATTACATATTCAACATGGAGGACATGGGGAGATGGAGAAGAGAAGAGATTTGAGGGAAGTTGAAGGGAGAGATGAACCATGGATTCTGAAAAACAATCTGAGGGTTTTGAAGGGGTAGGGGTGGGAGGTTGGGGGAGCCTGGTGGTGGGTATTATGGAGGACATCTATTGTACGGAACACTGGGTGTGGTGAAAAAACAATGAATTCTGTTACACTGAAAAGAAATTAAATAAAAAAACGTATATTACATATTCAAATATCTAGAGGAAAGATTGAATGTGTTGAATATGGGGATGCTACTGGATCCAACTCCCTTCCCATATCTAAGTAAGTACTCATGCACATAGTCCACCCACCTAACACACATCCACCCCAGCTGAACTGATGTGTAGGCCCACCCACTGCCACACCCTGTGACTGTGACCTCATCTCCACATGTGGCCCCCAGGTGTGGGTTGCTGGTAGCCTGAAGCAGCCCTCTGTTCTGTCAGATGCTCTAGGCCAGGCCCTCACTGAGGATCTTCCCTTGATCCATTCTCACTGACAGATATCTCTGAGCAGGGGCCTGAGCCTGGCTGGTCAGGTCACCATGAAGGCACTTCTCTTGCTCCTTGCTATCTGGGCAGGGCTGGCTCCTGTCCAATGTTCTCAAGGCCGTCCGTCATGGCGCTACATCTCCTCTGAGGTGGTCATTCCCAGGAAGGAGCT
>NW_022631602.1:0-47064 GCF_010015895.1 Lontra canadensis
CTACTCCAGCTTTCTTTTGTTGTCCGTTAATGTGATAGATGGTTCTCCATGCCCCCACTTTTTAAAAAAAAGATTTTATTTATTTATTTGAAACAGAGAGAATGAGGGAGATTAGGAGGGAGGAGCAGACTTCCCACCAAACAAAGGCCAGGATGTGAGGTCATGACCTGAGCCAAAGGTAGACACATACCTGACTGAGCCACCCATGTGCCTTGTCCATCCCCTCACTTTCAGTCTGAATTTGTCTAAAGACAAACGTGCAATTTGCCTAAAGGTCTGAAAGGAGTCTCTTATAGGGAGCATACAAGTGGTTCTTTTTTTAAAAATCATTCTGATACCCTATATCTTTTGATTGGAGCATTTCGTCCATTTGCTTTCAAAGTTATTATTGATAGATATGTATTTAGTGCCCTTTTATTATTGTTTTGTCATTGTTTCCCAAGATTTCTCTGATCCTTTCTTGTCTTTGTCACTTTTGGTCTGTCTTTCCCACTCAAAGAGCCCCCTTTAATATTTCTTGCAGGGCTGGCTTGGTGGTCATGAACTCCCTTTGTTTTTGTTTGTCTGGAAACTCTTTATTTCTCCTTCTCTTCTGAATGATAGCCCTGCTGGATAGAGTGTTCTTGCATGCAGATTTTTCCCATTCAGCACTTTGAATATATCATGCCAGTTTCTTCTGGCTTGCCAAGTTTCTGTGGAGATATCTGAAGCTAACTTTATGGGTCTTCCCTTGTAAGTTAAGGACTACTGTCCTCCTACATTTAAGATTTTTTTTCTTTATCACTATATTTTGCAAATTTAATTACAATATGTGTTGGTGTTGGCCTGCTTTTGTTGATTTTGATGGGGGTTCTCTATGCATGCTGTACCTGAATGTCTATTTCCTTTCCCAGATTAGGGAAGTTTTCAGCTATTATTTCCTTAAATATGTATTCTGCCCCCCTTTTCTCTCTTCTTCTTCTGGGACTTCTATAATACAAATGTTATTAACTTTGACAGAGTCACTGAATTCCTTATGTCTATTCTCACATTGCATAATTCCTCTTTCTCTCTTTTGTTTAGCTTCATTTTTCTGTCTTCTATGTCACTTGTTTGTTCCTCTGCTTCTTCCAGCCTGCTGTTCTTGCATCAAGCCTGTTTCCAATCTCATTCACTGCACTCTTCATCTCTGATTAATTCTTTTTTAATATTTTGTCTCTGTAGTAAGGGTCTGCCTCATGTCTTCTATTCTTTTCTCAAGCCCAGTGAGTATCCTTATGATTGTTGCTTTAAACTCTCCATCAGACATATTATTTGTATGTGTTTCACTTAGGTTTCTAAACATGGCCTTATCTTGCTCTTTCATAGGGGACAAATTCCTCCATCTTCTCATTTTGTCTAGGTCTCTGTCCTCTTCTCTGTTTAGAAAAGGCAATCATGTTTCTAATTCCTGAAATTAATGGCCTTTAAGGAAGAGTTATGTCTTTCCCAGGGCTTGCCACTTCAGGGAATGTCTTTGGTTTGTGCTATGTGCACTCTGCTATTGTGTTCTGTCTCTCCTTCAGGCCAGTCATCTGCAGAGTTTCTCCTCTCCTGCTGCAGGCAGTGTATGGTCCTTGGCCAGTTGTGGTGATTTTTTAATTCCATGTGCTCTGCACTGTTTTTGAAATGAGACCTGACACTCTCCCCACCAGAACCGAAGCCCTGTAGAACTCTCTGTTTGAAGATGTGGTGTGGGCAGTGGTTTGTGCCGGTCTTCTGGAGGAGGAACGGAGGCATGTGTGACTAAGAAGGATAGTACTGCCAGAGTGTAGGGTGGTGGGGCTTGGTGTAAGCAAGTTGGGCATCCAATGTTGGTGCTACACTGATTCCCACAGGTGGCTCTGTGTTTATGCTGAGGGACAGGGTAGGAAAATGGTGCCAGAAAGCTCCTTTCTTCCTGGAGACTTGTCTCCATAAACGCTACCTCTCAGGGACACACTATGAGAGAAGTAAATAATCTCCCCATGTGTGCCCCAGGCATTCTTTGATTACTGTTTCCATGATGTCTAGCCCTGTGTTGTTTGCCTCCCTTCTCTTCAGGAGCAGCATGGTGCCCTCAGGCTCTATCCCAGCCAAGCTTTCTGACCTCTAGGCTTTAGGGGCACCTGAGTGTCTCAGTCAGCTAAACAGCTGCCTTTGGCTCAGGTCATGATCCTGGGGTGCTGGGATCAAGCTCTGCATCAACCTCACTGCTCTGCAGAGAGTCTGCTTCTCCCTTTGCCTGCTGCTCCCCCTTGCTTGTGTGCTCTCTCTCTCTGGCAAATTAATAAATAAAATCTTTTATGAAAGATGAAACTCCAGACTTTAAGTTCTGCTTGTTGTAAGAACTCATAAATTTCAGCCCTTCTTATTTTCCAAGACAATGACTTTGGGGAAATAGTCTCTTTGTGTGAACACTCTCCTTCTCTTGCCCTATCCACAACTAGGGCTTCCTCCCCTCTGCTGCACCCACAATACATTTCTCCCCTAAAATGGGTCTCCACACTTTCTACCTTCTTCGATGTAGACTCTTCTCTATCTGTAGGTGTGGAATTTTTTCTGTCAGTTTTCAGGTTGATTTCTGGGGTATTTAGGATGATTTGATAGTTATCTAGCTGTGTTCATGGGATGAAGTGATCTCCTACTCCACCACCATCTTCCTCTGTCCAGAGAAGATTGTTTAGTATGGTACATGGGTAATCCACAGAACCTACCTTCTGGATCATGATACATTGGAGCCATTAATCTTATCCACATTTCAAAGGTAGTGATGGAAGTAAGCTAAGACCAAAGGCTGAATTCTTTCTTGTCATGAATACAGGGATGAGGAAGTATTTCCTTAAAAGCAGAATCTAGTGGAATGAGTAAATCTGTTGAACTAAGCTATAAAAATTACAGTAAAAAGTAGTCAGATTCACAGCATCATTCTGATAAACTAAGTCAACAAGGTGAATGTAGGAAGAAGCAAGTGTCTTGGAAAACTGGTGTTGGTTGTATACCCATCATTACTCTAACTCCGTAAGAAGTAAATAAATATGGTGAAAGTATTGGCAAATAATTTGATGTGGTCATGAAGCTGTCTTCTTTACTCCTAAATCTCCTTCAGATAGTGCAATTATCAATGCTGGATATTGTGTTAAGCAAGGAATGGTGATGAAGCAATTGGAAGAGAAGATATTTTTTTTTTCAATTGGATGAAAACACAATAGGCCACTTCAAAGCTAAACTGGAAAAGGAAACTCTCTGATAATACCACTTAAAGAAGATCATGAAGTACAGGAATGTAGACAGAGCAATGTAATGATGAGGGACAAACTCTTCAAAAGTGTAACATTGTTTTGAACTTTCTGTGTGCAGGCTGATAGCCCTGAAGAGATGCATACTTGGATTAAAACAATCTCTGGGACTTACTCAAAAAAAAGCAAGTCCCAGGACTTAGTACTTACAACTGGTCATAGAATGTTGAGTTAACCAAACTGCTTTTTACAGTTATGGTAACTGACTTTGTCAAAAGTAATGCAAATTTTCTCTACAGTCATCAGGTTATAAATGTGTATTTTTTAAATGATAAATTATGATAAAAAAGAACTTCACTAATTGAAAAAATCACATTAAGCTGTCTTCTAAAGATTAATTTACTGAATTGGCTCTAGAGTTTCAATTTCTATGTTTTAGGTATTTGGAAATTTTTTATGCCTCACCGCTTGAAATCGCCTTTGTTCTCAGAGTACATACAAACTCATACATGCATATGCATTGGATAAACTCTACATTACTATAGTTTGCATGGAATTTTAAATATCAGGTGAAATTTAGCCCCCTCTTAGAAATCTATAGTGTTTTGTTAATTTGTATCACTTTGTTTTCAAAGTTACTTGTGTCATAAATAAACACAATATACTAGGGACTATATGGCAGTGCATTTGGAATGGCCATATTTTAAGGACATACTTAGATTTGATTTAGGTGGAAACAAATTGAAATTAATATTTACAACTGGTAATTATTTCACTGCAGTTTTTTTTCACTGCACTTTTATTATTTTTATTTATTTTTATTTTTTATTTCTTTTCAACGTAACAGTATTCATTGTTTTTTGTTTTTTTTTCATTTTTTTAAAATTTATTTTCAACATAACATTATTCATTGTTTTTGCACCACACCCAGTGCTCCATGCAATCCATGCCCTCTCTAATACCCACCACATGGTTCCCCCAACCTCCCACCCCCCGCCCCTTCAAAACCCTCAGGTTGTTTTTCAGAGTCCATAGTCTCTCACGGTTCACCTCCCCTTCCAATTTCCCTCAACTCCCTTCTCCTCTCTAACTCCCCTTGTCCTCCATGCTATTTGTTATGCTCCACAAATCAGTGACACCATATGATAATTGACTCTCTCTGCTTGACTTATTTCACTCAGCATAATCTCTTCCTGTCCCATCCATGTTGCTACAAAAGTTGGGTATTCATCCTTTCTGATGGAGGCATCATACTCCATAGTGTATATGGACCACATCTTCCTTATCCATTCGTCCGTTGAAGGGCATCTTGGTTCTTTCCACAGTTTGGCAACCGTGGCCATTGCTGCCTTTCACTGTACTTTTAATAAAGGATTAAATATGTACCCTTTGTTACATTTAAAATATTAGTTTTATGAATGTGTGATATATTCAACACTAAATAAATACAATTAAATGGAAGGTGAGAAGACTATGCTGTTATTGGTTTCAGTGAAATTCAGTGAAAAAAACTAAACTTGTCAGACTCCCAGACAAAATATTAAGTATGAAAAATGTTGCATTCTGCTAATTAAATAAATATAAAGAAACATGACTTTATATTTTTATTTTCTACATTTTCATTTTTTGTCCTTCTAAAATATGTGGGATAATTCCTAGTGTTGATTGAGAATATACACTGAAATAAAAGGATAAAGCTGGTAGGTTTTCTTTTAAACACAGTTTAGTTGCAACTGGACCACTGCATTCTAGTTTAGGCTGACTGAATCTTCAGGTGGCAAAGCTGCCAAATTCAGCTTTGGTGACCGAACTGGTTTCTTAGTGGAAATGATTGTTAAATGTCATTGCTTTGAATTCACTCCTAAAAATGCATTGTCTTGGATTAGGAAAGACAAATTCCATATGATTTCACTCATATGAGGAACCTAAAAAGAATGAATGAGTAAAGAAACAAAAAACAGAATCAGACCTATAAATTCAGAGAACAAAGTAATGGTTGTCAGTGCGGAAGGGGGTGAGGGGAAAAGGGCAAAATGGGTGAAGGATAATGGGAGATGAGTATTTCCAATTATAGAATGAATAATTCATGGATATAAGAGGCATAGACTAAAGAATACAGTCAATGATATTGTAATGGCATTGTCGTGAGCATAACATCATGCGTAAACTTTCAAATCACTATGTTGTACACTTGAAACTGATGTAATGTTGTGTGTCAACTATACTCAAAAAATTTAAAAAACAATGAAATTAAGATGCATTGCTTTAGGAAGGAACTTGAACATGTATACTGCATGGCTCATGCTTCTGCTCTGTGTGTGTGTTTTGTTTGCTTTTCAGCAAATAAAGTCTCACACTGAGTTACTTAAAAAAATTTGCAGAACCTTAATAATGATTCAAAGACCACAAAACTTTAGCATAAGCATAGTTTAATTTATTAGGCTGGATGGTGGGTGCATGGGCTACATTGTACAATTCTCATATACATTTTTTAAAAATTAAATTTATTTTAATGAATTTGAATGAAAACTTCCTTTTCTTTTGGTTTAAATATTCAAGCATCAGCATCTTTACTTCTGTTGCATAGTTCAAGTAACAAAGAAATTATTATGAGCAATGGGCTAGACATTGTGCTAGATTCTTGGGGTACAAAACTGAAAACACACACAGTCCCAACCTTTTCTAACAGTCTAGTGAAACAATAGTAATAGTTCAAATTGACTGCATGTTTATGTAGTATTTTTGAGTGATGGAAGTATTTTAAATGGGTCTTATTTAATTTTCACAATAATGTTATGAGGTAGGTATAAATTTTACCCTGTTTCTGAGACAGACAAATTCAAAAGCTTTTCTAATCCCAAGTTCACCCAGCTATTAAATAGCTGAGCTGGAATTTAAAAGGATGTCAACCTAGTTCACCATGACACTAGTTAGCCTCCCAAAACACATCATTTCCATGTAAGCAGGGAACTCCCACATAATCTAGAAGTTGATACTACCTAGCAAGCTGTATAGATGCTGCGGCGCCAGAGGACAGGCACTTTGACCAACCATCCAGGTATGACGTCAAGAGACACTGCCAAGGAGACACGTGATGAACTAAATATCCCTATGCTTTATTTAAAAGATCAAAACTGGTGAGGTAGTTCTGACTTACAGATTTACAACAGTAATTTCAAGAAGTACCAAGAATTCCCTCAGAGAAGATCCTAGAGAAGGAAACTTCATACTGTTTGTCCAAAAACAGACTCAAATTACAACAGTGTATGTTCCAGTGCCATGGCAGCAGTGTGGAAAGCATGACGTCTTCATTCTGCATTTCATCTTGATCTGTTGCCTAGCTGGACTTGCACCGATTTTTTTTTCTCCCTCCCCAAAACTGAAGAACTTCATTGAAAACAATGACTGATAGAAACTCCAGATTTTTGCTTTAAAGTCAACTGACAACATCTTCCAGATTTTCCTAGTACTGCACATTTTTTTCACTATTTTAAAAACTCTGAGTTCCAAAACCAAATTAACAAAAACTTTGCTGGCAAAGATTCTGCTCAAAGATCTAGCCATCATACTACTTATATTTCTAAATTTCACATCTGTACCTTTTTTTTTTTACTATATTCCCTATGCTGTACATTACATCACTATGTGTTATTTATTTTATAACTGGAAAACTGGGGGTACCTGGGTGGCTCAGTTGGTTAAGTGTCTGCTTTTGGCTGTGTAATGATCCCAGCGTCCTGGGATTGACCCCTGCATCAGTCTCCCTGCTCAAGCAGGAAGCCTGCTTTTCTCTCTCCCTCTGCCTGCGGCTCCCCCTGCTTGTGTACTCTCTCTCTCTTCCTCTCTATCAATAAAATAAGAAAAACCTTTAAGAAAATTAACTGGAAAACCATACCCTTTGATCCTCTTCACCTATTTTATCTATCCTTCCACCTCCTCCACTCTGGCATCCATTAGTTTGTTGTCCGTAACTAGCTATGTTCTCTGTATCTATGAACAAAACTCATAGATAGTTGATAAATTTGTTAGATTGTTAGTTTGTCTTATATTTTAGATTCTTCATATAAGTTAAGCCATACAATATTTGTCTTAGTCTGTCTGGTTTATTTCACTTAGGATAATACCCTTTAGGTCCATCCATGTTGTCAAAAATAGGAAGATTTGGGGGCACCTGGGTGACTCAGTGTGTTAAAGCCTCTGCCTTCAGCTCAGGTCATGATCCCAGGGTCCTGGGATCGAGCCCCTCATTGGGCTCTCTGCTCAGCAGGGAGCCTGTTTCCTCCTCTCTCTCTGCCTGCCTCTATGCCTACTTGTGATCTCTGTCTGTCAAATAAATAAATAAAATATTTAAAAAATAGGAATATTTCATTCTTTCTTGTGACTAATATTCCATTGTATGTATATATGACATCTTTCTCACCCATTCATCTACCAATGGACATTTAGGTGGCTCTCATACCTTAACTATTATAAATAATGGTGTAATGAATATTGAATATGGGATACGTATGTCTTTTCAAATTAGTGTTTTCATTTTCTTTGGATAAATACATAAAAGTGGAATTGCTGAATCATAATGTAGTTCTATTTTTAAATTTTTGAGGACCCACTGTACTGTTTTCCATAGTAACTGCACCTATCTACCGTCCTACTAATAGTATATTAAGGTTCCCTTTTTTCCACATCCTCCCAAACACTTGTTATTTCTTGTCTTTTTGATAATAACCATTCTGATAGGTGTGAGGTGAAATATCAAATTGTGGTTTTGATTTGTATTTCCCTGATGGTTAGTGATGTTGAGCATCTCTTCATATGCTTGCTGACCATCTGTATGTTTTCTTTGGAAAAATGTCTATTCAGGCCCTCTGTCCATTTTTTAACCAGTTTATTTTTTTATATTGAGTTTTATGAATTCTTTGTATATTTTGGATGTTAGCCCCTTATCAGCTATATCATTTGCAAATATCTTTTCCCATTCAGCAGTGTTTGTTATTGTTGTTTTGTTGATGTTTTTCTTCACTGTGCAAAAGCTTTTTAGTTTGATGTAGTCCCATTTGCTTATTTTTGCTCTTATTATCTTTTGCCAATTGGCAAAACTGCAAGATGGTTTTCAGCCATAGAGAGCTCATTGAGGCTGGGAAACTGGCAGAGATGGTGCAGCACACACCATAGATGATATTGGTTCACACTAAGGTACTGGAGGTAGGAATTGCAGTTAGTTATTAGCTAATTGAGGATGATGTAATGTTCTCAGATAACCAAATTCGGGGCAAATAATTTCTAAGGCATTGTCACGAAGATCCAAACATTGGAGTTTTACAAGGGACCTAATGGCTTTTGAAACCACAACTGTCATTTGAGTGAAGGTACAGTTCCACAGGATTTGGAAGCTTCTGAGCAAGGTTTTCTGGAAAGTTTGGAGGCCATGATTAGATATCAAGCATACTGCAGCACTACATCTTGTAAAAATTGGTCCATTTCTCGGTGTTGGAAGAGCCAGCGCTCCAGATGCAGGTGGCGCTGGATGGCAAGTTCTCTGTATACATTTTTATGTCTTTAACATGTTATATAATACTTTAAATTAATGATCATAAGAACTCATATTATTTAGTTCTATCTCTTCCTGAACTTATAATGTCATTTCATAATGCCTTTAACATACGCTAAGTTCACTTTAACAATTTTCTCATGTATTATTCAGATACAAGTTGCTTTTACATAACGAACCCTGGTTTATCATGTACACTATATTGCACTCATGTTTCCAAATTTGTACCTAAGGTAATTTAGCAATACATAGGTCTATCTAAATGACAAGAGTGAAATATTAAGTGTAGGATAGAAACTTTAAACCTAAAAAACTATACTGGGCACAGACGGTGGAAAAATCATTAAACAAAGAGGGAGCAGGGGACACTTGGGTGGCTCAGTCAATTGAGCGTCTGCCTTCTGCTTGGGTCATCATCTTGTCGTTCTGAGATCTAGTCCCACATCAGCCTCCCTGCTTGGTGGGAAGCCTGCTTCACCCTCTGACCACTGCTCCCCCTGCTTGTGCGCTCTCTCTCTCTGACAAATAAATAAATGAATATTTTTTAAAAAGAGGGAGTGGGCTTTCAGTATAAAGTCCAGAAAGTGGTGCATTAAGAAGAAAATTTGAACATTTAATTCCTTTTGGTAGGAGTGATGAGTATGTTAGGATCATTGACATAAGAATCATAACTCATAAGAGCTATGACTTACTGTGCACGAACAAACCTTATTATTAGGATTTTATCCCATGTAGATAAGAAAAGAACATGTAGACAGAAAGGTACCAATCATTGATCCACTTGCAAACTAAAATTCTTATTAAAAATCACTTGTTGGTTTATGGTTCTGGGACAAGACAGATTCCCACTGTACAAATAAAACTCTATACATGATACCTAAAAATATAAAAGAAGGCCCTGGAATGTGGGGAGAATGTCTTATTACCCCCCCCCCCCAACTCAACAGAATAAAACAACACAGGTCTGGCATTTCCCAAAGCCCAACCTATCAATAGCAGAAAGCCCAGATATGTTCATCTCTCCCTTGAATTGAAGTACTATCACAAATACCAATGAAGTCTGGTGGAAATGGCCAGGAGGATCTATCAGGAGACCTGCTGATAATAAGCAGTGGGGGGAAGTGCTTTTCTTCCCTGCTAGGCTACTTTCCCTTGCCAGAGACAAGGGGCAACAAGTAGCTCTATCCAGGAATCTTCTTCATCCCCAGGGCCAGAGACATCCATAACAAAAATTTTAAAGCAGTCATTATAAAAATGCTTCAACAAGCAACTTAAAATTCTCCTAAGTGAAGGAGAACAGAAATTCTCAGTAAGAAATAATAATGTAATAACTGAAATAGGAAAACTCTGCCCAAGGTAAGCTCAATAGTAGCATGGTGAAGACAAAGCATTGTGTCAGGGAATTGAGGACATATCAATAACATTTACGCAATGTGGACATAGAAATAGAGTAAAAACAAACAAACCAGAGCCTGAAGAATCTGTGACAAAATTTTTTAAAAATCTAACTGCATGCTGCTATTTATAAGAAACTTCAAATTCAATGACATAGGTTGATTATAGTGAAAACAGAAAAAATACATAATGAAAGTATTAACAAAGGGAAATTTTTTGAAAAAAATCGATAACATTGATAATCCTTTCACTAGAAGAGCAAAAATAAAATGAAAGAATACACAAATCACCAGGAATGAAAGAGGATGTATTATAGATCCTACATAATTAAAAAGATAATAGGAAATATTACAAACAATTTCATACTAATAAATTTGACAACTTAAAAGAAGAAATAACCCTCAAAAGTTATAACTCAACCAAGATAATATACATAATCTGATCAACTGGTTAGTCCTATAACCATGAAAGATTTTGAATTTGTAATGAAACACTTCCAGGAAAAGAAATTTCTATGCCAGGATGGTTTCACTGAACAAGTCTGCCAAACACTTAGATAATAATTAATGCTAATTTACACAATCTTTTTCAGAAAATAAAAGGGAGGGGAATACTTCTTATAATAATTTTATGATTTAACTATTACTCTAATTCCAAAACAAGACAAAAGCAGCACACAAAAAAAGAAAACTACAGAGCATTATTTCTCATGAATATAAATGAAATAAAACAGCAAACTATTAAAAATAAAATACAAAAATACAAAAAAAAAATAGAATTCTACACCTCATTACTGCATTCACAGCATGTAATGGCCCATTGTTAATGTTTGACACTGACTTGTGGGACAAATGAATTGATTAATTAGTTAATTCTTTTTTCAAGGTTTTATTTATTTATTTGACAGAGATCACAAGTAGGCATAGAGGCAGGCAAAGAGAGAGGAGGAAGCAGACCCCCTGCCAAGCAGAGAGCCCGATGTGGGGCTCGATCCCAGGACTCTGAGATCATGACCCGAGCCAAAAGCAGAGGCTTAACCCACTGAGCCACCCAGGCGCCCCTAATTAGTTAATTCTTATGGACCATTCCACTCCACAGTCCCAAAGTCAGCTCAAGCGCAACATGACTAAAAATTGACTTATTAATGTATGTATTCCTAGTCCCACTCTGCACAATGACTAGAACATAGCCAGTAATACTACAAATAATATTTACTGAAAGAGTAAATGCATCAACTAAAGATAAGCTAACTATCCACCACCTCAGCCTCAAATCAAAGGCTATACAAAATGGCAAATGGCATAGATTCTGGAGTCAGATAAAATTGCATTCAAATTCAGTTTTGCTATTTATCAAATGTGTGAACAGAAACAAATTTTTAACTCCTCTGAGCTTCCAGAGAACTTTTTCTCACCATCTACCGTCTGACTGCTAAGTCAATGCCATATATTTTAGGCTTTTATGGGTTTTGTTTCTGTAACATTCCACTTCCAGTACCAGTAGCTATTTTAGTCAGGCTAAGCAAGATTAGGTTGTTGTAATAAAATACAGCAAGATCTCAGTGGTTTGACATTTATATCTTGCTCATTGTACATGTTTTTCATGGATCAGAAGGAGTATTTTCTCTATATTATCCTACTTGGGGACATGGGATAATGGAGGCTACAACTTCTAAATCTTCACCAGTTAGAGCATCAGGAAGAGGAAAACATGAAGAAACATTCATCAGTTCTAAATTGTTCCCAAAATAAATGACACTTTTTACCTCCTTTTATATTTCATTTATAAGAGAAAGGAGCATAGCTATGCTTAACTTCAAGAGAGCAAGGAAATGTGACACTTCCCATTGCACGGAATTTCCCATGTTTAAAATTGATAAAGAGTACTAATATTTATTGCATCTTTAAATATTTAAAATAAATATTTTTAAATATTTATTATTATTTAAAATACTAATATAAATAAATAATAATATTTAAAATGAATTAAATAAATAATTAAAATGAATAATAATTTTTAAAATAAATATTATTAAGTATTTGCCTTACATGGCATATATGACACATTGGCAAACTCTGTCAGCTCTACCTTCAAAATGAACCCTGAATCTGTCCAAATCTCATCTCCTGCAATAATAACCTTTCTCACAGATTGAGATTTTCAGACAACAGATGCCGACATGAAATTAGGAGTGCAAAAACGATATCAAGAGTATAACTGTAAGTGTTCTCCAAGCAACAGTACCAGAGATTGCTTAAAAGGAATTGGTTCACTGACAATGGCTGTTGCTAATACCATGGTCCATACCCCTGCACTCTGGCCCAACTGCCCTTCTTGTTTAAGTTTACCTCAGCCCAGTGAGGCAGGCCCTGCCCACAGAAAACTAGCACAAGCCCCTGCCCACACCATGGCCCTAAAGTGTAGGGTCTTAGAGGTCAGCAGACATGGCTGGCTCTTGGAGTGAAGGCAGACAAACAACCTGAAGGCAGACCAAGGAAAAGGTGATCTAAAGAACAACTGGGACACACAAGGGTAGAATATATGAGTTCTAAGTGAAACACATACAAATAACATGTCTGATGGAGAGTTTAAAGCAACAATCATAAGGATACTCACTGGGCTTGAGAAAAGAATAGAAGACATGAGGCAGACCCTTACTACAGAGACAAAATATTAAAAAAGAATTAATCAGAGATGAAGAGTGCAGTGAATGAGATTGGAAACAGGCTTGATGCAAGAACAGCAGGCTGGAAGAAGCAGAGGAACAAACAAGTGACATAGAAGACAGAAAAATGAAGCTAAACAAAAGAGAGAAAGAGGAATTATGCAATGTGAGAATAGACATAAGGAATTCAGTGACTCTGTCAAAGTTAATAACATTTGTATTATAGAAGTCCCAGAAGAAGAAGAGAGAAAAGGGGGGCAGAATACATATTTAAGGAAATAATAGCTGAAAACTTCCCTAATCTGGGAAAGGAAATAGACATTCAGGTACAGCATGCATAGAGAACCCCCATCAAAATCAACAAAAGCAGGCCAACACCAACACATATTGTAATTAAATTTGCAAAATATAGTGATAAAGAAAAAAAATCTTAAATGTAGGAGGACAGTAGTCCTTAACTTACAAGGGAAGACCCATAAAGTTAGCTTCAGATATCTCCACAGAAACTTGGCAAGCCAGAAGAAACTGGCATGATATATTCAAAGTGCTGAATGGGAAAAATCTGCATGCAAGAACACTCTATCCAGCAGGGCTATCATTCAGAAGAGAAGGAGAAATAAAGAGTTTCCAGACAAACAAAAACAAAGGGAGTTCATGACCACCAAGCCAGCCCTGCAAGAAATATTAAAGGGGGCTCTTTGAGTGGGAAAGACAGACCAAAAGTGACAAAGACAAGAAAGGATCAGAGAAATCTTGGGAAACAATGACAAAACAATAATAAAAGGGCACTAAATACATATCTATCAATAATAACTTTGAAAGCAAATGGACGAAATGCTCCAATCAAAAGATATAGGGTATCAGAATGATTTTTAAAAAAAGAACCACTTGTATGCTCCCTATAAGAGACTCCTTTCAGACCTTTAGGCAAATTGCACGTTTGTCTTTAGACAAATTCAGACTGAAAGTGAGGGGATGGACAAGGCACATGGGTGGCTCAGTCAGGTATGTGTCTACCTTTGGCTCAGGTCATGACCTCACATCCTGGCCTTTGTTTGGTGGGAAGTCTGCTCCTCCCTCCTAATCTCCCTCATTCTCTCTGTTTCAAATAAATAAATAAAATCTTTTTTTTAAAAAGTGGGGGCATGGAGAACCATCTATCACATTAACGGACAACAAAAGAAAGCTGGAGTAGCCATACTTACATCAGACAAACTAGATTTTAAACCAAAGATGCTAACAAGAGATGAAGAAGGTTACTTTATCAAAATAAAGGAGACAAAACAACAAGGAGACCTAACAACTGTAAATGTTCATGTACCCAACATGGGAGCACCCAAATATATAAAACAATTAATGACAAACACAAAAGAAATAATTGATAAGTTACAATAACAGTAGAGGACTTTAAAACACCACGTAGACAGCATTGAAACACAGCATCAACAAGGAAACAATGGCTTTGGATGACACTGGACCAGACTGACTTTTTTTGTCTTGATAGAAAAGTACTGGAGCACCTGGGTGGCTCAGTCAGTTAAGTGTCTGCCTTTGGTTAAGGTCATGATACCGGGATCCTGGGGTTGAGTCCTGCGTCAGGCTCCCTGCTCAGTGGGGAGTCTGCTTCTCTCTCTCTCTCTCTCTCTTCCCCTCTGCCCTCTGTTCCTGCTCTTTTATGCCTTGCTCTCGCTCTCTCTCTCAAGTACATGAATGAAATCTTAAAAAAAAAAATAGAAAAAGAAAAATACCGAAAAGTTTTAATTCTCTGAATACCAAGAGTTAATATTTTATGACTACCCTTTGAAAATAGGGTACTTGGGAGCAATTTTGAAGTTTTCAAAATCAGTCTAAAGCTTATTAAATCCAACATGACTTTCACAGACTGCAAAACGACTTCCTTATAAAAGAGGAGCAGCCAGGCTTCGGGTGGGTCTGTCACTGTGCTCAGCTAAGTTTCTGTCGGGCACAGAGTCCGGGGGCCTTCCCACTCCTTCCATGGGGGCCTTGGTTCAGCGACACTTTATTTCATGTGTCCCTTGAAAAGCCCTTTCTGATGTTCCCTATCCATGCAGTCCCGTAAGGGTGATGCCTTCCTCTCAGCCTGAACGCATTTATTGGAGTGTACGTGAAATAAAGAGCCATCCCCCGCAAGATGAACTTCTGATTCTCTGTGGCAGTTTCCTGGCAGACATGCAGGTTGAGAACTCCCGTTCCTGCGTCCACAGCTACGCGGGCTGTGGCTGGTGGGTGCAATAGCGTACTTTGTTCTGGGACATGTACTTGAAAAACTGCTGCTGACGCATTCCATGACAGGTACAAAAGGACCCGGTGTCCCACGATTTGGTTTTCACTGGGAGGGTAAGAGTCAAAGCAGTAACCTTTCAGTCGTTTGTTCCAGAACATCCCAAAGAAGGTAGGCTTGTGGTCAGGCCCGTGCGATTCTGGGTACACGTTCTCCAAGAACACCTGAAACCCTTCGACCGGAGTTTTGCATGGAGCTGCCTCCTCTCTGTTACATCCCCAAAGGGCTCCACAGGGGCGGGGGGCTGTGATGGTCATAGAGCTCTTTAAAGTCATCCATCCACATGTCAGCTGTTCGGATGCTGCTGGCCCACAGCCTTGTTGCAGGAGTAGGGTTGAGTATACTTTAAAAAAAAAAACTGACTACCCGGCCAGCCTCGAGATAACTGCAACTCCGGCAACATAGTAGCAATGTGCTTTTTGAAAGTAAAGCTTACATTTTGAAACAGTTTGAGGCTTACAGAATTAGCACTAAGAGAGTAAGACAGTTCTCCTATACCCCCACAATCACATTTCCTCTATTATTATCATTTTATGGTAATGTGGCACATTGTAACACACTGATATTGAGATGTTATCATTAACCGAAGACTATACTTTATTCAGACTCTCTCAGCTTTTCTCTAATGTTGTTTTTGTGTTCCCAGATCCCATGCAGGGTACGACCTCATCTTTAGTACTCTTAGTATCTTCCTAGGCTTCCCGTGGCTGTGACAGTTCTGTCGATTTCTGTGAGTGTTATGCCCCTGACAGTTTGAAATTTGTATCAGCACTCCGAAGTTCTTTAGCTTACTGTTAGCACGGTGTGTCTTTCTCCATCCCTTTACTTAAGCCTCTCGGAGTCACTGTACTGAAAGTAGGGGCTCGCAGACGTTATAGATACAGCTGCAGTTGTGAAATTCGCTGCGACTTTTGATTGCTATTTAGAGACCATTCCCATTTAAAGTGGATTCTGAAATACTTGCACTGGTATCAACCATGCCTGTAGCTATTTCCTACTCATTACAAGAGGCTTACTTTCCTGCTTTCTCTGGTTTTAATTGAGCATTTTACATAAAGGCAGTTTTTTCGTTCACTTCTTAGTGTATCAATTACAGGTGCTTACAAACATTTTAGATCTTTCCTTAGAGGTTGCATTTCACTTCAAACTAATGTAAGGGCACCTTCAAATGACACTCTTGACAAACCGAGCAGGTAACTTACACTATTTCTGCCCATTTTCCCACGACTGCCATTCTTTTCACTTAACTCCTGTGCTATACTCACCGGCTACGTTATGACTCTCATTATTGAAACATTTATTTGGCATTTATCAAGAATAAGATAAATTTTATTATTTAAACAAGTTACTTTTGGGGTGCCTGGGTGGCTCACTTGGTTAAGCAGCTGCCTTTGGCTCAGGTCATGATCCCGGAGTCCTGGGGTCCAGTCCCACATTGCATCGCATCCCCTTGCATCTGACTCCCTGCTCAGTGGGGAGTCTGCTTCTCCCTCTCCTCACTGTTCCTGCTCTCTCGCGCGAACTCTGTCTGTCTCTCTCTCTTCTCTCTCAAATAAATAAATTAAAAAAACATAAATAAACAGGTTACTTTCTGATCTATTAAGAAAAATTAACTTTGTTTGCCTTCCTGTGTTTCTTCCCTGAGGCACTCCCTTTCTTATGTAAATCCAAATTTCTGACCTTCATCATTTCTCTTCTTCCTGAATAAAATCTTTCCATTTTTTGCAGGATAGGTCTAACGGTGACAGTTCCCTTCATTTTTCTTTGTCTGAGAGAAAAAGTCTTTATTTACTCTTCTTTACCAAATAGTTTTAACCAGATGTATAAGGATGCTAGGTTGGTGAATTATTTTTTCTTTTGGCACACGAAAAATGTCCCCTAATTCTCTTTTGCTTGCATGGTCACTCACACGACTTCACTGTAATTTTCCTCTTGGTCCTCTATGGGTTTTGTTCTTGGTGTTCTTGGTGTGCGCGTGTGCGTGTGCGTGTGCGCGTGTGTGTCTTGGTCTGGCTTTCTTCCAGATTTCTTAGTTATCTTTTCGTTTATTCACATTTATAGGCCACGAGGTAGCTTGCTGTCCTGTGAGCTTTCTGGGTATCTGATTCAGTGCCCATCAGTAATTTGGAAATTTCACAGTCATCATTTTTCAAATATCTTTTCTGCTCCTTTTCCCCTTACTTCCACTTCTGGCATTCCAATTATGTCTATGTCATGTATTTTGAAATGGTTCCACAGTTTTTGGATGTTCTACTCTGCATTTTTTCATGTTTTGTTTTGTTTTTTTTTTTCTCTATTTGCGGCTCACTTTGGGAAGTCCTTGTTGGCCATTCTTCAAGGTCACTGATTCTTTACTTGGGCAGGTCACAACTCCTGAGGACCCCATCAAAGACATTTTTCACAGCTATTGCCGTAGTATGAATTCTGGCATTCCCTTTTTATTCTCTTTCACGGTTTCCACCTACCTACCTCCATTGCCTATCTATTATTATTGCATGTTGTCTACTTATCCCATTGGAAATCTGAACATATTTATCATAGTTGTTTATCTTCCCTGTCTGATCACTCTAGCTGCTGTGTCATATCTGAATTGGATCTATATTGCTTCGACTGTTTGTTCTTTCTGGAACTCAGATGATTCAAATGTTAGCCCATTGGCTTTCATCCCACAGCTCCCAAACTCTGTCCATGTTTGTTTGCTTATTGTACCGTTTTCCTTAAGAACATTTTCATTCCTGAACAACAGCATAGTCTGATCTGGCCTCAAGTTCACTGATTTCATCTTCTGTCATCTACAGTCTACAATGGATCCCAGCCAGCAGTTTTTTATTTTCTTTATGATATTTTTAAATATTTAATTTCCATTTGGCATGTTTCATATTATTTCTGTAACTTGGCAGAGCTTTGCTCTCTTTTTTTAATTTCATAGTAATCCATAATTACTCCTTCAAGAAATTTTATACTGGCTACTTTAAAATCTTTGCAAGCGAGTCCTAACATCTGATTCATCTCTGTTGTTGTCGGGGTTTGCCTTTTCTCGTTTAAGTTTTGACTTCCCTGGCTCTACGTCTGAAGAACAATTTTTTTATCCTGACCTGCACAGTTTGGATAGTCTATGAAAAGACTCTTGATCCTTTCATAGTAAGTTGCCCTGTTTTAAGGTTTGGCCTGCCTGTTCTGGCCTACTTTGGGGGGACGCAGTTCCATTGTCACTTCATTTCATGAGCGTTTGCAAAGCATTCCTGAGCTACGTTGTTCTGAGTCCACCTGATTTTCTGATGGGTGACTGCCAGACATGCCCGTGGTAGCAGAAAATGCTTCCATGGGCCGTGGGATGTCATTAGGTGGGGGTGTGGGATTCAGGGCCTAAAGGATGCAGAACATTCTCGCCTGGCCTGTGTTTCAGTCACCCAGTACCACTGGCCTTCCTACTCTATATCTGCCAGTACACCCAGGGGAGGGGGTCATCTACCATGACACCTGCTGCTGCTGGTGGGAGGGCTAGGAGCTGCAGGCCTGGGTATTTCTCCACCACTGGGTGGAGTGTGCAGGCACCCCAAAACTAGATCGCCTTCTGGTACGAATGCCAGGCCCGGTTGCTTTCTGCCAATGAGTGGAGGGACTGCAGGCGCCTGGCCAGGATGTTTTGCTGGGCAGCATGACGTGAGCCCCCATATCCAGCTGGAACCTTTCTGTTGGCTGGAGTAGAGAGAGACTCTGGCCTTGGATCCCCTTCTGCCATTGAAGGGACACCTAGGAGACATGAAGCCTACTGGAGTCACCTGTGCAGGTGGTGATGCAAAACTGTGGTAGTCTTGAGAAGTGCACAGGTGGGTCAGGCCTCTGAGAATCAGCTATAGTTGCTGCTTTGGGAAGGTGGATCCTGCTGTTTCCTTCATTTGGAGGGGCAGAGTGGATGGACCTGCCCCGCAGGCCAGGCCTAGTTCTTGCAAATGCTGCGGTTAGTTCCCTTGGTACTTCTCTTGTGTGTCCATCTCTCCTTTATGTCACAGTTGAGCTTCCATTTTTCCTGATGTTCACCCATTGAAAGCAGACCCTGTTTTTATTTTCTTTGTTGGTTTTGGTTTTTGTTTTTGTTTTGCTGTGTCTGTGTACTTTATTTCTTTCTCCGTTCTTCCTGTGTTTTTCTAGGAGTGTTGGCGTTTCTTTGATGCCCATCGCTGAAACTCGATTTAATTCTAGATAGTGGTAGGGGCACAGGGGTGGCTCACATGGTTAAGCATCTGTTTTGGCCTCGGGTCATGATCTCTGGGTCCTGGGATGGAACCCTGCCTTGGGCTCCCAGCTCAGCAGGGTGTCTGCTTCTCCCTCTCCTTCTACCTCTCCCCTTGTGCATGTTCTCTCTCTCTCTCTCTCTCTCTCTCTCTCTGTATCTCTCTGTCTCAAATGAATAAACACGATCTTTTTAAAAAAGAAGACAAAGGTCAGGGAATTCACCATAGCATAGATATTCAAATCCTTAGGTCCTTAGGTAGAACACGTTTTCCTTTCCACCAGTTACACTCTTTTCTTGATAATTTGTTGAAATATTTCCAAGGAAATCATTTGAATTTAGAGGGCAGAAGCAAAAAGAAGTGAGGCTCCGCTATCATCCCCGCACACCAACATTCTTGTTGGTATTTTTCTAAGTACAGCTCTATGCAATGTTCCTAATCTGTCCTTTGGACATTCTTTACTAATGTCTAGCTATGATCAAAGATCTGGTTAGAATACCCTTCTCCCTCTTTCCATGCCTCTATGTTTGCCTTAAAAAATGTGAGCTTTATTTACAGCTCTTTCACTTGATTTGTTAGTCTTATGGACATTTGGCTCTCAATAGCAGTCTATTTGCCTCAGGTTTTCTATCGTTATTGACTGAGTTCATACGATACCAAATTCATTAAAGCAGAGTCCTTAGAATGAATGTCCCTGACTTAGCACGTGCTTCCAATTTTTTGCCTATTGCTTTTATACTTGAATGACAGATTTGATTGCAGAAAAAATTGTTAGGTCACACATTTTTCCTTGATGATTTTGTAGCTGTTGCTTTGTCAAAATGTGTGTTTCAAACCTCAGCATTCTACTAATACCTGGTAGGACAAGCTTCTGAAATTAATATTCTTTTGGAACATATTTCAGAGCAGGATTTGTGTATTTCTTTTAGACTAAAAAAAAAAACCAGACGTAAAATTCATATAGGGGTCATTTCCACTTCCACCTATGGTCGTGATGAAAGAGCCCGTTTCAGTCCTATTATCTCACAGAGAAAAACAAAAGTCTGGATAAAGGGGGAAGATAGCCAACATTGCTTAAAGGCATCAGAGAACTTCTTCTCTGCCCAGCACATCCAGGTAGAGGAAATCTGGAGAACAGAGAAGCTCTGCAGGGGAATGCAGCAATCCTGTGCTACTTTTCTCCCCTCAGGGAAGTGCTGAAGGCCACAGTGCCCCGAGTGACAGGGCATCATTCTATAGACAAAGCACCCACCAAGTGAGAGAAGACAGCAGCTCCTCAGAAAACTCGCGGGGCTAGGGAACAAAACTCAGAGTCCGACTTACAGAGCAGTCAGTATTTGAGAAGTCGAGGCCTTAGGAAGAAGAAAGGCGGGCAGACCTGAGACCTGCACTGGGTGGTTTTCTCCCTGGAGGCATTCCTCCATACCTAAGCTGCATGGGACCTGAGACTAGGAAGCTGAGCAGACAGCTGTTCAAAGTCTCAACAGATTTCTCAGCAGTCCCAGGGTGTAGGGAAGTAAAAAGAGGCGTGCCTGCAGAACTCACCGGAAAGAGGGCCCCCAGAAACCACCCCAGACTGTCAGTGGGGACCCCTGAAGGGCTACCTACCATCCGGGAGGGGGGGGAAACCTGAGGTGGTGCAAGCCTTATAAAGCCCGGAGCACCCTTGAGTCAGCTCAGCCCCTGGCTGGATTGATGTCATGGCCCCTACCCTGGAGGCCTGCCAGGGAGAAGGTAAAACTTCTACGGAGGGAGACGCATCCTCCAGGAGCACTCAGCTTTTCCGTAAACAATGCCTGGCACTTAATTAAACCACCAGACTCATCAAAACCCAGATGAAGAGAAAGAGGAAGAGATAAACATCCCCCAGAATACCCCAATAGCATACTTATCGGACACGGACCGTGAAATAATTATGATTAATATGTTCAAGAATATGGATGACAAACTTGAGGTTTCATCAGGACACTAGAATTTCTAAATCAAATGGATACACTGAAAAATGGAAAACTAAAAACTACAATCACTGACATCATGCATTCCACATTGGAGGGTAACAGCATACCAGAACCGGCAGAAGGGAGGGGGAAGACAGGGAAAACTTCAGGGAAAGGGCAAGCAGAAGGCTGACAGGCGCACAGGTTTGTCCATGGGATCGCAGAGACACAACTTGTGCATAGAAGGAGCAGGGCAGACGATGATTTCAGCAGCAGCTAATACCTACGCAGCCCTTGCTGGGTACCGGACACTCTGCCTGGGTTCTGCCATCATTATCCAGAGACAGACTTAGGTACCCCTTCTGGAAGGCTGCCTCTGGCCCTCGGGAGACACTTCTGCCTCCTGATCAAAAGCCCTAAAATGTTTTTATTGTGGCAAAAACATATTTAGGGTGTGAAACGGTCACTGTGACCGTTTGAAGTGTACAATTCAGGGGCATTAATTAGGTTCACAATCTTGTGCAACTATGACCGCTCTTGCCAAACTGTTTACTACTGCGAACAGAAACGCTGTGCACGTTGAACAATGACTCCCCCTCTACTCTTCCCACCTAGTCCCTGGTATCCTCTACTCTACTTTCAGTCTCTATGATTTTGCCTCCTTTTTAGACATTGAACCATCCGTCAAATCCTAAGGGACATGTCCTTTTGTGTCTGGGCTGTTTTGCTTAGCATGAAGTTTGCAAGCTTAACCGACTTGTAGCATGTAGCCTAAAGACACTGTTCAAGTTAGAAATACAAGGTTTCCATTTTCTTTTCAGTTGGCAAGAAAAATTTGGAACCAACCTTTGGGATCCCACTGTAGGCATGTGCACAATTCACTGCGTGCCTTGTCGGCCAGACCTCGGATATCTTAGGCGTGAGTTTAGGCCATGATCAAGTAAGGTTTCCCCTTCCCCAGCAAGTCTCCCAGTAATAGATGTGTGGTTTCCGTAAATGAGTGAGTGGGGTGTTCTCCATTCTGTGAGACAGAAGAGAATTGAAAGGCTTTTTCATCACGGACCGTTTATTTTCTATTCAAGATTAAATTAAGTGAGATAAGAAATTACCTACACCGGATTCTCAGACCCCTGATGGTGAAGTTTCTGTTCTTAGTAGGTGAATTACTTTAAGATCAGAGCAGAGAAGTTATACTCTCTCTTCTAACTCTCATCAAAGAAACCCGGCTATCTCCTGTGGAAAGAAAAGCAAACGAACAAACAAACAAACAAACAAACAAAAACCATTTTTGCTCCCAGGGTCAGTGTTGGTGGACACAACCTATTCACCGTTGCTCTCACATTAGGGGACTCTTTTCTGACATACATCCAATATAATCGACAGAGACAGCACTCAGCCACCACAGCACTTCTCCTTTCTCATTTGGGTATCCGAAGGGTTTGCTTCATCTATTGCAAGACAGATTTTAAAACTAATGGGCAAGCACGGAACTATCAACAGAATAAGTAGTAGAATTAATAATGACGGGGCATCCTCCTGTGTCCTTGCTCTTACTCACCTACAGTATCTACTGTGAGTAGGTATGCTTCTTACCTTCAGTGCCTGGATTTTCTATGAAGAGCTGAGTAAGACTACAGTAAGTTTTCAGAGGAAAGAGGGAATGTCACATGTCAACAACAGGTGGAACAGGCGAAACAACAACAGGCGAGTCTGAAGGATTCGTGACATATGAAAACACTGATTGAAATTTAATGGAATATTAAATATTAAATATCTAGTCCAAAGACTAGATCCTGAGTTGTTTTAATAATGGGAATCTCCCTCTTGCCGGTACTCTTCAAAACAGACTCACACACCAAGAACTCGTCAGTCTACAAATGGCGTTGAGTCACATGCATCTACCTAACTAGAGAACAGAGCATTCAGTTTGGCAGGATTCTCATGTCAGGAAACACAGTCCTTTAAGGATGGACACTAAGGACGGAGGGGAACCGAGTCAGACCCTTCTGGCTTGGGGTAAAACACGGTAGGGGAGTAAAGTCAACGTAAAGAAGAACAACTCTTTGCCTTTGTGAGTGGCAACCTATTACTGGCATGAAGTGGAGTATGGGGCATCAGAAAGGTCTTCTGGGAACTTCCTCTGATGTTCTGGCAGGACATGGTCAGGCCTCTGATGTCACGACAGAGCCACGTGGGACCAACTGCACAGCAGAGGCATTCTTTGTAACTATGGTCGGACGTACTGGCAACACGACCAGGGTGGCGGCTACCTCCGAGTATGGTAAGATTGCTGAGTCTCTAAGCCACTTTCTGTGGCGGTGTGTTAGGCCTTGAAGTCTTCTTGTGTCAGCGCATGGCTGAGCTCCTGTGATCCCACATGTCACGCTGGATCAGGCTGTGCAGCATGGGCAGCAGGGATAGTGTGGGGCAGTGTATTTGTTTACAAGAGCTGCCATAACAAAATGCCCCCACTGGGTGGCTTTAAGAACAAAGGTTTATTTTCTTACAGTTCCAGAGGTAGGAAGGCCAAGATCAAGGTCCCCATAGGGTTGGTTTCCCCTGGAGCCTCTCTTCTTGGCTTGCACATGGACACCGTCTTGCTGCCTCTTCACATGCCGTCTGTCTGGGTTCACACACCCCTGGTTTCTTCCCGTGTGTCCTGTGCCACCATCTCCCGTCATCAGAGAAGTGGCCAGAATTGAAAGTGTGTCCCCTTCCCGACATGCACTATGTCTTGTACTGTGCTGAGGAAAGAACGGACCCCTTTCCCTTCCCCCGTTTCTCTTTCCCACGGTAAATGTAGTAAGTCAGAGGTGGGACCATGGACCAGGGTAGAGGGAAAATAATGTGCCTTAGAGGCACTAATCAGAACCCTGAACAAGCCACCTCACCCCTTCTCTAGGAGTCTGTGGTCCCTCATGCATAACGAGGAGATTAATGCCGGCTACCTATGTTATAGAACGGTTGGAAGCACGGAAGAAGGTGGCAGTTATGAAAGTGGTATGTGGAAACGGTATGTGGCTCAGTCTTTATGAATTTACCCCCTTCAGTGCATATTCAGTCCTTACCCTTGACTGTGTTTTTGATCCTAGGAGCCCTGCCTCTCCTTCTCACTGGATTTATTGATCTCTGATCCAACCGCCTTTCCTACCAACGCCCAATTGTAAGAAAAACTGATCTTGTTAAAAAAAAAAAAAAAAAAGGATCATGTCCGATCCCAGGGTGGGACTCTGGATTTCTCCAGTGCAGTCATTGATTGTTTTCCCATTCTCCTTTGCCAGGTGATGGTATTTCCAGCCTCCTCTGCATCCAACGGTGGTGGCCCCGTGACCCAGTTCTGCCCACGGAAGTGGATGGGCCACATGTAGGAGTCTTCTGTGGAAGATTCTGTTTCTTCACAGGAAGGACATGTGAGCAGGGGGAATGTTAGTCCAGCCATCAGAAAGAAAGGAATTCTGCCATTTGTGACAGGGAATTAGAGCCGGGGTCCTCTTCTGATCCAGTCTTCCTATTTTGGCCAGAAAGTCTCAGAGGCAGTGTTGCATTATTCTCTCAGGAGGCACATCCTGCATGGCTGCCCCTCTTTTTATAATGCCAGCCTGGGGCGCTGGTGTCCGTTGAGGCTTAAAATGGAGATATTTTAATTCTATCTACCCTTCTTTATGTATGAGATAGACTTCTTCTCTGATGAGCAACTTCCTTCATCCACTCTTTGGGAACCAATGTTACAGTTCATATGCCAAACACGGGACAATTGTTTCATTATTTGCCTCTGCTCACCCAATTTCCAAACAATGAATTTATTTCCTAGCATTTAGTAATGGTGACTGTGAGGTCTGTGTCTCTTTAGAGTCGCTGTGGTCTCGATATTTAATCGCAGTTGATGTAGCTTAGTTAGGTCCATCTTAGTGATGATTCTTACTGACACTCAGTTTGTCCCTAAGTGACGCAGACTCAATCTCAGTCTGCCGGCACAGGCGCGAGCTCTCAGCAGGCGCTTAGTAAATGTGTGCTGAAAGTATGCCAAAGAACTGAGTGAGGTGTATTGATATCACACTTGGCTGTTCTGTCATAACAATATATTGCTGTGGCCTCCCCTCCAACAAATGTTTGAAACTGACATTACCCCTTTGCCCTCTTCGGTGTTATTCAAGTAGTACTGCACTGGGATCAGAAGATTTAACACTCACTCCCTCGTTGGATCTTTCTACATTAATGGGGGTGCGGTGGGAGGCAAGTGACCTCAACTCCTGGGTTTGATTTTCTTTTGGCTTCCAAAATTCATTTCCTCACATGACCATTAAGTCTCACTCACACTGTTTTCTCTGTGCTCACCTGTGCCATCATCTGCTATCGCTCTACTTCCCAGAAACTTGCAGAGCCCAGATACCTCTTTCCCTAACAGAGCCCCTCCTTATCACAGTCCCAGCACTCCTATGGGAGTAGTTTGTCAGCAAATCAACAAGTGTCTTTATTCTGCTTCTTCATCTCAGTGGTTTTTCCAGTTATGACTGTGCAAGTTGAAGGCCAAGAGTTTGACCTGGGTCTTGTCAAAGACCCTTTGGTGACCAGCCTCCATTTCCTCAAACTTCAGTTTTCTGATTTCTAACATGAGGCTAAGAGCTAGCTCTCCTGCGTCGACATGAAATGGGTTCCACAAAAGATTGTTAGAACACTATAAATCATACAATGTCCGGATGTGCAAATTTTTTTGAAGACAAGCTGCTATGTGGGAAATGTTGGATCAAATGAGGGAGAATTTGACAACACGCTGACCTTACCCCAGTACTCTTAGGGATGGCAGTAATATTTACACACGGATCACCGGATTACATGCGGGAGTTGGTTGGCTATTGTGTTAACATATAGGGATCCTTTTTTCTCCTTTTAACCCAGACTTGACTACTTTCTGGAAGGACTACTCCAGCAACTGGTTATTTGGTGTTTCAGTTCTACCTGAGGATGCTTCACCTATTTTTTTGGTAACAGTTGTGGGTGCTGATAGGAAATGAACAAGGCTGTGTTAAATGATTCCAGTTTTTGGAGGTTTTCATATTTCTTTTCATAAATGTATGCAAATTTGACAGTAAGAGTATTATAGTGTTAGCTTTGGTTTTGTAGCTCTATCCTTACTTAACAATGGAACAATTGGATGAGTAACTTCTGAGAGTGTGTTATGGAAGTAGAAAAAGGCAAAATCTTAGGTTAAACAGAAAAGAAAATATGTCCATCCTAAGACAGTCCCCATTACCTACAACTTCCACAACTGGGTTTCAGACATTTCAGATCTGACTGAAAGTGCTCTCCCATACCTTAATGTAATAGTGTTGGGCAGTGGTGTCTGAAAAAAAAAAAGCTGTTGAAATGACTTATAATTCTTGCTTTTGTGTTTCCTTGTGGTCTCTCTGTATCCTTGCAACTCGCACCCCAGGGTGTAACTATAGATGTGGATTCAAATAGGGCCTGACATGGAGAGAAAGCTTTTACTCAGACATTAGGCCCCCTCGATGATGCTGTTGCTATGGGAGATGATGCATCCTGATTGTGCTGTTGCCATGGTAACCATGCACTTGACCCAGACTTGTTCAGACCTGACACACCAAAGGCAGATTTTCCTCAGCTGCCAGCACCATCTCCTTTGTCAGTTCAGAGTGAGAAAAATAGAGTCAACAGAATTATTTTCCCAATGATATTCACTACTGTATAAGTAATTTGGTACCGTAATTGCACAGGATTGCTTCTATAATTTTTAGTATTGTAAGACAGTATGGGCGCATATAGATCATTTGTACAATGTGAAATATTGGATAAAGCACACCAATTGCTTTCCAAAGTGTTGAAGGAGGACCCAGCTCATATATTATTCATGATGTTAATGAAATGAAATAAAGTTAACTAGTGCCTATTGAGCGTTTTCTATCTACCAAGCTCTATTCCTTATCCTGTAAAGGTAGCTTGCTTAGTACCAGCTTAGTATTCAATGCATAATACACCCAAAATAATATATGCATGAGATAGTGGTACATGAATCAAAGCAGATAGGAACAGAGAACAGACAACCTAATAGGTGAGAAATGGTTTTCCAAAGTAGTGTTAATTTAAGTTCTTGTTGCTATCAGTAGATTTGACATCTTTAAATATATTTAAGGGTCATTTGTATTTCTTCTTCTAAACTATTTGTTCTGCTTTTTTGTCATTTTTGTGATGGATTATGGTCTTTTTTACTTGACTTTAAAAAGTACATTTATTTGGAATATTAGCTCTTTATCCTTAATATATTTGGGGGAAAATATTTTCTCTCACCTGATTATTCAATTTCTCTTTGACTGGCTTTTTATTAGTCTCCCTCATTGTTTGTTTTTTCATTGTGTATTCTAGCTATTCTTGAATATTTATTTTTTCTCCAGAGAAACTTTAGAAAAAACTCATCTTTTCTCTAGAAAACAACAACTTGCTGGTATATTTGTATTGAGAATGAATTAAATTTTGACACTAATCATATTTTAGTGTGTTGAACTTTCTCATTCAAAAACAAAATCTAATTTTTCTACTTTTATGGATTTCCGGAGCCTAAACTTTTCCTCATATAGCTTTCTACATTTCTTGTAAAGTTTATTTCTAAGAATGTTATCTTATTCATTGTATTATAAATGAGATTTTTGTTTTCCATTATATCTTGTTTCTGGTTATTGTTTATGTGTATTAAAAGTCATTGATTTTAGTATATCAGTTTATATCCTTCTAAATTTACCAAATCTTTTATTATTTGTGTAGTTTTATCACTACATTTTTGACTTGTCCCAATGTCATATAATCTAGAGTTTCAATTCTTTTTGTAATTCATATACCTATAACTTAAAAAAATTATTTTTAGTGTTTGTTTTTTAGTTGTGGCTAGTAGCTCCACTGCACATTTGAATAGTGAACACTGAAATATTTGAAAAAGTGTAGACAACTTTTATTTGTTCTTGACCTTAGCAGGAAAGTCTCTTGTGTTTCCCATTATGAATTTTATTATTTACTTAGTATTGATATAAAATAGACACTTCCTTACAAATATATACTCATATATAGGAAGTACCTGTAATTCCTATTTTGTTGAGTTTTTGCAAGTTTATTTTATTTTGTTTTGATATTTTTTGTAATAAGTGTTGGATTGCACTGGATTCTTTTTCAGAATTTCTGGAGATTTTTATGATTTTTCTCCTTAGGCCTGTCATAAGATTAAGTATACTAACATATTTCCTAACTATTGAATAACCCCTGATTGACAACAGTAAATCCCACTTGTTCATGGTATATCATTATCTTTTATTAAAATATTTTATTTATTTATTTATTTGGGAGAGACAGCATGAAAGCAGGGTAGGGACAGAAGGAGAGGGAGAAAAGCAGATTCCCCACTGAGCACAGAGCCCACCTGGGACTGGTTCAGACGACCCTGAGATCATGACCTGAGCCATTATCAAGAGTCAGACAACCAACCACTGAGCCACACAGGCGTCCCTTTAGTATATTATTTTCTTAATGTGATATTAAATTCTGTCTATTGATATTAAATCTAGGAGATTTGCATCTATATTCATAATTGAAATTGTTCTATAGCTTACTATACTATCTTTGTCAGGTTTTGTTGCCAATGTTATTCTCATTTCATAAAAATAATTTGAATTCCTATCACTCTCCTATGTTTAGAATATATTGTGTAGCATTAGGACTAATGACTTATGTAGAATTGTGATTAGTTGGTGATTAAGTTTGTAGTAAAATTCTGTGAAAATTTTAAGGCCTGATGCTTTTCTGTGAGGCAGTTCTTTAATATGTCTCCCTATTTCTTCTATGGAAATTGGTTTATTTAAGATCTCATTCTCAATTGGAGTTACTTTTGACAAGTTATTTGTTCCTAGGAAATCATACTTTTCATTTAGGTTTTCAATTTATTGTGCAAAGAATTATTTTGTTATTATTTAAAATTTTTTCTCTGTCTTAATGGTTATTCTCCTCTATTAATTTCTTATTTTGTGTATTTGTGTTTTCTACCTATTTATTTATTACATTAACTAGTGGTTGATTACTTATTATTAATTTATTTTTACTATTTTGATTTATTTAGTTTATTTATTTATTAATTTAATTAATTTATTTAATATTTTGATTTATTTAGTTCTGCTATTTTTCTGTTTTTTATATCTTTGTGTTTTTTGTAATCTTTATCATTGCTTTCTTGTGTTTTCTTCTGGTTTACTTTGTTGTTTTTTTGCCAATCTTTAGGAGTTGAAAACTGAATTCTTTAATATTATTTTAAAAATTTATTGATACAAATATTAAATTCAAATTAAATTTAAATTTATTCAGTTTCCTCTAAAACTGTTTAAATATTTCCCATATATTATAATATGTAGGATTTCCATTACCATTTTTTTAATGCTGCTATTTTGGTTTGTATTTCCCCTTTCACTCAAGGCTTTTATTTTTTTTAAAGACTTTATTTATTTATTTGACAGTGAGAGAGAGATCACAAGTAGGCAAAGAGGCAGGCAGAGAGAGAGAGGGAAGCCGGCTCCCCGCTGAGCTGAGATCCTGATGTGGGGCTCAATCCCAGGACCCTGAGACCATCACCTGAGCCGAAGGCAGAGGCTTAACCCACTGAGCCACCCAGGCACACTCACTCAAGGCTTTTAATAGTTTTATGGGCCCAGCATGCTTCTGTTGTACAACTCTGCTGTCCTTAATAGAGTTTTTAAATTTTCTGATGGAAAGACTTTTTAAAACATTATCTTCATTGTATTATGATAAAAGAATGCTGGTTATGTTATTTCTATGTTATTTGATACTTTCTTTGTGATTTAGCATATAATAAAATTTTGTGAATCTCCCTGTGTGTTGGAGACAGTATTTTTCTATTGTCCAGTTGTAAAGTTTGATATATATCCAGAAGATCTACTGTATTGATTATGGGGAATGAGGTTCAGTTTCTCTCAGGCTGACTTTGTGGGCCACCTTAGAGGGATGGAAAGGGAAGAGTTTAGCACAGAGGAATAAGGAAGGTTGCTTTGATCTGGGGACTCCTACATAGTCAGAGACATAAAATTCTCTTGGCAATCATAAAGCATTCATTTAATCAATAAATATTCAAAAATGCCCTCTATGACAGACAAGCCATCTTTCACAGGATTCAGGTTTCTGCTTAAAAGACAAAGGTAGGTCTAAGCACTGTGAAAATCCCTGTCAGTCTCATTGTTACACTGTTTTGATTTTCTTCTTAATGCTTAGTACTCCTTTGTTCATATTCAATTCTTATTTTGCTTAATATCTCTGACCCCACTAAAATATAAACTCCACAGGGCACAGACATTTACCCGTTTTGTTTTCTATTCTATCTACACCACTTAGAATACTGTCGGTCACATGGTACACTCTAAATAAATATTTGTTGCATGCTGTATGAATAATACACACTCCATGCCTTCAGAAATGAAACTTCTGGTATTGGGGCAGGCAAAATAATATGTTTTTTTAATAGCAATAAAATATGATGTCACTATACATCACTACCTCATTTAATCCAACACATATTTAATAAGAACTTGCTTTGTTCTTGCCCCTGTGCTAGCCACTGTGGATATAAAGATATATTCAGCATAGTCCCTGAATTAAGTATCAAATATAGTAGGAATATCTCAATGATGAATTTTGCATTAGATTGTTATGCATTTAGCTCTAGTAATAATGACAACAACAAAAAAAATCAAACCACAACAAGAATAAAAAACAACTAATAACAAATTAAGTTAGTGGTTCTCAACCTATCCAGAATTTCAGAATCACCTGGAACATTTTCTAAAAAACAAACTCCTTGGATAACAGTAAAATTTTTATGGAGGAGAATTTAGCAATATTTAGCATATATCTGTTGTTCCATAAGTCCCAATTCTCATAATCAAAGAAACATTGGGAAAATATGAAATTGTTATTGATTATAGCAACACATGTTATAACAAAAACTGGAAAAATTAAATATCCATGAATAAAGGACTTGAAAAATAAAATAATTGAATATTATGCAGCTATATAAAGGAATGATGACTATTTCTACATATTGATTTGGAAAACTCTCCATATATATATTGACGAATGAAAAAAATCAAGATGGGGAAAGCTGTATAGTAATCACTTATAACACACAACGAGTATGAGTACATGTGGAATTCAAATCAACAAACTAAAAAAAATGTGCATATGGGACAGAAGACACAGACTGGAAGGGACAAGAAGACAAACTGGACTTTGCTAAAATATGTTCTTTAGTAGATTTGACTTAGGCATGATGTAAATTTTTGCATACTTATTAGATACAACTAATTGAATAAGATAAAAGCAACGAAAAGCAAAATGAATCTAATAGACTTTATCATGACCCAAATTGGTGGCACAACAATACAGAAACTATTTTTAACGATTGTAAAATACAATCATTTGTCTTGTAAATTCCTGTGAGATACAACCTGAGAATCAAAAGAGTCAGTTGAAATTTTTAAACTGTTTTCAGAATCAGGATTTTTATTGGTATTGTTGGTATGTTCTTTTTTTTTTTTACATTGTTGTTTGTGAATTTGGGGATAACAGTAATGAGTAATTTTGTTGGTGTCACTGGGAGTCAGGGCTGTGTCTTCAGAGAAAGGATATATTGATGAAAGATCAGTGACATAAAGTATATACCTTGAAGCCATGAATTCAAATGAGAAGTATCAGTATAAACTCGTTATATTTTACTTCAAAAATACATATTTCTTAGCTCTGTCCCTTACAAAGCACTAGAAACTGTGATGAATCTGGTAACATGCAGCCATGCACCATAATTTTGCTCTCTACCAAGCATTTTCCATTCAAAAATACATCAAGATTATGTAATGAATTAGCTAATTTTAGGAAATGTATAAGGTGAGCTGAGAACAACTTGATGTACCAGAATGGAGGAAGGACTACAGTGATCATGTAAAAAGGATTCAAGAGCTAATCTGAAAAGTCTATATGCCTAAAAATGCATCAGCTTGAGCATCTATAAGAACAGTAATTAAGGGGGCACCTGGGTGGCTCAGTGGGTTAAAGCCTCTGCCTTTGGCTCAGGTCATGATCCCAGGGTCCTGGGATCAAGCCTGGCATCGGCATCGGGCTCTCTGCTCAGCGGGGAGCCTGCTTCTTCCTCTCTCTCTGTCTGCCTCTCTGACTAATTGTAATCTCTGTTTGTCAAATAAATAAAAAATTAAAAAAAAGAACAGTAATTAAGTAGATTCAAATACATTAAGTGCATTTAAATATTGCATTCATAGTGATTCTGAAAATATGCCCCGTGATAACCTTTCAAAGTACTAGGGAATAAATTCATAATTTGAAGCTGATAAATAGAAGGAAAAAAGCAAATAACGATCCTTCCATTTGTGTATCTACTGTGTTACCAAATAATTAACGTGGAGAAGATTGTCTTTAGAGAAGTATTCTGGCTAATAAATGAGAAAGATAAATAAAATAACTTCATTCTATAATCTGTAATGAAATATTAGATCTAGGTGATAATCATCAGTGTCTGCTAACATCATAAAAAAAAGAGACAACCAGACATTATGTGTCTCCAGATGGAAATACACAGCACTACTTGTGAGGTATTCTTGCTAAAAGAAAAAAAAAGGAAGAAGAAAAAAAAAAAAACTTGGATCTAATAAAGGTTGTCTCTAACAACCAATTTATAGGTAAGTCAGGAGACATACATATATATGTTAAACAATGACAGAAGGAGGATGCCAGGAAAATCTATGAAACTCTAGAGAGAGTAAATGACCTAAATTCATCAGCAAATAAATTGAAAGAGAGAGAGAGAGAGAGAGAAAGGAACAGCCAGAGATTGAAAGTGACCTAATAGACATATTAACAAATTATAATGCATGAAAGTAAACTGGATCCTGAGCTGAAATAAATATTGGCTTATTTTTATATAAATATTTGAAATCTTATTTTCTTTTTTTATTAAGTTTTTAAATTTTAATTCCACTAATTGTTAACATACAGTGCTAAATTAGTTTCAGGTGTACAATACAGTGATTCAACAATTCTATACATCACCTGGTGCTCACTAAGATAAGTGTACTCTTTAATCCCCCTCATCCATTTCATCTATCCTCCATCCCATAACCAACAGTTTGCTCTCTATAGTTAAGAATTTGTTTAATGGTTTGTGTCTTTTTCCCCCTTTGTTCATTTGTTTTGTTTCTTAAATTTCACATGTGAGTGAAATCATATGGTATTTGTTGCTCTCTGACTGATTTATGAAATCTGATTTAAAGTCAGGGACAGAACCTTTATTAGACTCAAGTTAGATTTTTCTCCTTCTTCTTTTTGACAATAATATCTCATAGGTAGTTCTGTGTGCTTCTATCTGGAGACACATAAATGTCCATTGATGGATGAATGGATAAAGATGTGGTACACATATATACAAGGGAATATCACTCAGCCATAAAAAATAAATGGGATCTTGCCATTCGTGACAATATGGACAGACCTAGAGAGTATAATGCTAAGTGAAATAAGTTAGACAGAGAAAGATGAATACCATATTACTTAACTTTTATGTGGAATCTAAAAAACAAACCAACAAAAAACAAAAACAGAATCATAAGTACAGAGAACTAACTGGTGGTTGCCAGAAGGGAGGGACTTGAAGGACAGGTGAAATAAGTGAAGGGGACTAAGAGGTACAAACTTCTAGTCACAAAATAATTAAGTCATGGAGATGAAAAGTACAGCATAGGGAATAGAGTGAATAATATTGTAATAACATTGTATGGTGACAGATGGTGGCTATATTTATTGTGGTGAGCACTGAGTAATGTACAGAATTGTTGAATCACTATGCTGTACACCTGAAACTAATATAACACTGTGTGCCAACTACAAAAAAAAAAGTTAAGAGAGAAAAACTATGTATGAAACAACTGGAAAATGTTAAGCTAAGGATGAATATTTGAAGATATTTAGCAATTATAACTACTTTTTAAATTTTTTTTAAAATTTTTAAAAGATTTTATTTATTTGTTTGACAGAGAGAGATCACAAGTAGGCAGAGAGGCAGGCAGAGACAGAGAGGGGGAAACAAGCTCCCTGCTGAGCAGAGAGCCTGATGTGGGACTCGATCCCAGGACCCTGAGATCATCACCTGAGCTGAAGGCAGAGGTTTAACCCACTGAGCCACCCAGGTGCCCCACAATTATAACTACTTTTTAAAATGCAATAATGTTACTGTGCTTATAATTTTAAAGTGTGTATATCTTTTAGAGATACATACTGAAATAATTGTTTATTAAGTGATATGATGTTTAGGATTAGCTTCAAAATAACCTGTGGGTAGAGAAGAATGTGGGAGTATAGATCCAGGAATTCTTTTTTTTTTAAGATTTTATTTATTTATTTGACAGAGAGAAATCACAAGTAGAGAGGCAGGCAGAGAGAGAGAGGGAAGCAGGCTCTCTGCTGAGCAGAGAGCCCCATGCAGGACTCAATCCTAGGACCCTGAGATCATAACCTGAGCCAAAGGCAGCGGCTTAACCACTGAGCCACCCAGGCGCCCGATCCAGGAATTCTTAATTGTTGAAGCTGTGTGAGACTGACATGGTTTCTTTATATTATATCTTGTCATGTATCTCACACTGTTGATAACAGAAAGGTTTCTTTAATGTCCAAAGCCATAATGTAGACTATTTTTTTTTAAGATTTAAAAAAAATTTTTTTTGACAGAGAGGGAGAGAGCACAAGCAGAGGGAGTGGCAGAGAGAGAGGGAGAAGCAGGCTCCTCACTGAGCAGGGAGCCCTATGCTGGGCTCTATCCTAGGACACTGAGATCATGACCTGAGCCAAAGGCAGACACTTAACTGACTGAGCCACCCAGGTGCCCCAAGGTAGACTAATTAACCAGAATTTCTGGGTATGGTGCCAGGACACTGGTATTTCTAAAAGCTATTTTCAATTAATTTACTATGCAGCTAAAGTTTAGAGACAACGGTATAAATAAACAGGGCCTTACCATCCCCACTCCCCCACTCAGAATAAGAAGTACAGAAGTACACTTGCATTGGTTCAGCTGCTCAAAAATGCTAGGATTCCAAAGCTTCTAACCTCCTACACAACCATTTTTAGAAGGTTGACTCTAAGACCACATGCTTGTCACAACATGGCTGCAACAACTCCAGGTATTTCTATCAAATTCCAAGTATCATCATCTTTGCTCACATCTACCCTTTTTATTAAGAAACAGCCTTTTCTATATAAATCCCCTATACATTCTCTATATACTTCATTGGACAGACCTAGGCCACATGGCCACACTCAGATGTAAGGGAGGCTGGAAAGAACCATCACCTGGCAAAGGAGAATAGGATAGCTATGACTAGATTGGAGAAATTCTGAGCCTTCCCCCTGGACTGGACATACTGCTTCTTTAAAAAAAAAAATCAGTTTTTCTTACCACAGGGCATTGTTAGGAAAAGCCATTGGATTAGCAATCAACAAATCCAGTGAGAAAAAGCAGAGTTGGTTAGGTTGAAAACACAGTCAAGGATAAGGATTGACTATGCCCTGAGGGGAATAAACTCACAAGCATTGAGCCACATACCATTTCCAGGACTTTGGTAATTTCTGCCTTGTTCAGGTCTCACAACAATCCCATAACAAGGGCAGCCAGCATTGTTTCCATGTTATGCATGAGGGACTCAGAAGAAAAGGTGAGGTGGCTTGTTTGGGGGGTCCTATTAGTGCCTTCACAGCACATTACTTTACCCCTCTGCCATGGGCCATAGTTCTTTCTCTGGCTTACCAAGATCACTTTCTGAAACATGAACAGGGAAAGAAAAAGAGGTCCACTATCTCCTAGGCAGAAGCAGACATATTTTTATGCTGGCTCCTTCTCTAATGATGGAGTCTTCTGGCAGAGGTGGAGGCATTAGGGTGACCTAGAGCAGAACTTGCCCTTCATTGCAGCTATTAGCAATCTGCACATCCAGGTCACGTGTTATCTTGGATTCTACTAACTCAGTCAGGCATTGGTAGATAGTGTGGAGCCTGACACTTATATCTGGGGATCTTGGCAATGTCACCATCCTCAGAGTTGGCTTTCTTGCTGCCAGTATTTCCATCAGTTTTGACCTTTTTGTCTTACAGAATGAATCTAATGTGCATTCAACACCTCCCCCTTAACTACCTGCAGGCCCAGTTCAGATTCTGCTATGAAATTTCTTAGACTTCTCAGGCTCCCAACTTCCCTCCAGGCCTTGAATACTGTACCATCCATAGAGGCAAACAGTTCTTCTTGAACACTGCAATGTTTTACTCACCACCAGGATCTCATGAAACCACCTCTCATCCGTCCTGAATGACCATCCTTTAAGGGCCTCCTTAAAGGTATCTCCTGCCCTTCAAACCTTCTGTGTGCCCTTTTTTTTGAGATTTTTATTTATTTATTTGTCAGAGAGAGAGAGAGAGCACAAGTGGTGGCGGTGGGGGAGGGGCGAGGCAGAGGGAGAAGCAAACTCCCCACTGAGCAGGGACCCCAATGCGAGGCTTCATCCCTGGGATCGTGATTTGAACCAAAGGCAGAGGCTTAACCAACTGAGCCACCCAGGTGTCCCATGTGTGCCCTTCTTAAATATGCAAAATGCATGGTTGCAGCTCATCTACTATTTAAGATCACAGTTCTTTTTGTCTTAGCATGCACTGAGGAACACGGATGGGGATAGAGCATTCTGTCATTAGCACCACTCAGAGCTAAGCCTTTAGATACTCAAAAATTGTATTAATACATTTAATTTCACCTATACACATATACCCTACCAAACTGGCAAAAGAAGCTAAAGCAGTTTAGAAAGCTAAATAATATAGTTACACGAACACCAGTTAAAGCAAGGTGCCAAAAGAAATACAAAGGTAGAAATCAAACACTAACCTTTAATCCGGGGACTGTCAGAAACCATTTGGGGTCTTAGTCACTTGCCAAGTGACCATGCAGTCTTCTGTGAATATATTGGTGTGGCAAAAGTCACTGGTAGAGCTAGTAAAAGCAGTCTCTGGAGGAGATAATTCATCCAAGTCTCTGTTAGAGACTTTAGGAAGCTTTTTTACTCAGTGTAAATGAGTGTGAAAAAAGAGCTTTAAGTGGATACATATTGGATTCATATTGTATCAAGTGAGAGATACAGTGACTCGATTGTGTACAGCAGCCTGACCATGGGCAAGTCTTTTTGTTTGCTTTGCCCTCTCATGCTAAAATTGGGGGACAGGTCTCAATATTCTCTGCATATGCTTTCGAAGTTCAGCAGTCAAAGAAATACCTTCATTAGATGGCTGAGAAATGTCTTCAAATTTTCTGTGTATGTAAATTCTGGTTGCTTAATATGAGTCTGCAGAAAATAAGGGGCTTTGCTGAACTCCTTTTTATTGATGGCTGATTCTTAGAGCCTGAACCTTTTGTCCACTAACTTATAAAAGAAATCATACAACATTTTTAAGGGTAAGTTAAGCAGATATTGTAACTAAAAACTAGAACAAATGGAAATATACCAATAGTCTCAGCAGAAAATATAAAAAGAACCCTGTCAAACATAAAATCTGGATTAATGTGAACATGTTCAAATGCTCAGGTTTTGGCAGAACTTCTTTGGTCGTTAGAGTTTCTTTTTTAATGGTCATGAAATGGTAACTAATCATCTCCCTGCTACCAAACAGCTCATTTCAACTAAAATGAGTTGAATATTTGAACTGTGAAATGTTTATAAGTAAACCTTATAAAAAGCAGGCTCTTGCATTGCAGTACACCAGAATCAAGACATTGTGAAAGGAGTGTCTATTTTGAGAAAGGATTTGTCTTTTGAAGACAGGAACAGTAACCGTAGTAAGTATTAAAAGCACGGGTGGTTTGTTCTGGGCACCAGAGAAAGATGCTCAAAGTGAGTAATGTGGGAGGTCTGCTAACTTCTACCCAATCCAAACCTTCTCTTGTCTTTCTTTTTTGGGGTCTCTGCTGAAATACAGAATAAGTTGGCCCCTTTCCCTGAATTTCAGATTTGTCCCATAATGACCAGAGAAATAAAGGAAGAGGCTGGGAGAAAAGCTGCCAAGAGCCAATGGGTTGACATTTATTGAGAAAGCCTTAAGCAGGAAGTTCACCATGTATCACAGCATGTAGCCTGACTTGGGGAGATTCTACATTATCTTGGTTGCCAGATGAAGCTCTGAAGACAGTTAAGTTAAACTGGCAATAGGGAAACTCTGAAAGGACACAGCTCTGTACGCACTAGGGAAAACTAGTGTGTTTGTGAACAGCCCCATGTTTGCAGTATTGGAGACCACCATCAGATATTAAGAACTAGAAAGAAGGCATTCAGGACGTTAGAAAGAAATGTTACCATGAGTTTACATCCAGTTTCCTAAAGAGCCAGGCTGGTGTCTCCAATCACCTGGATGATCTGTTTCTCACTGAAATGAAAAGAATTAGTTTCTGACATCTATTTCCGGAGGCTTATGTCCTGGTCTCTGAAGGTGTGTGTATACACACACACACACAGTTCAGAGCTCCTGGTGGAGAATTTGCTATTCAACTGGCTATTGAGAAAGACACTAAGGAGCCAGTTTTTGAGGGGAAATTATCCTAATTGGTTGGGGAAAAAGTTCTGTCCTACCTTGTAGCTTTGGTCTATTAGTGAAAGATATCTACAATAATCCTATTGGCAAATTACTAAAATTGTGAAAAAAAAATGAGGTTGATATAGCACCAGAAATAATTTTAAGGGGCTGCAGGTTAACACTTCTAGCAGACACTGAATTAGTCTGTATTTTGTACAAAATTCAGAGCATAGAGGCAAGAGAAGGAATCTGAAATAAAGATGAAACTCTTGCCACTGATATTCTATTATGGAAGTTCTGGGTCCAAGGCAGTATGAGCTGTATCCCTGTGATTAGGTTAGCTGACATAGGACAAAAGAAAAATCCTTATTTCCCATGTGGGTGCCCCTGAAGATCTTTGATGGATGATTCACAGAACCATGCTATTAATGCTCTGATAAGACCTGTGGCTATCTCTGACAGGTTAGAAATCCTGGAGGTCCATGGGTACACAGACCAAGGGACCATGAAGAAGGGGACACGGTCTTTGCCTAAGCATGGGCCCGGGTTGTTCTGGTAGCCAGTCTCCACCCCCATCCAACCAGCCCATGAGTGTGAGGAAATAGCCCTGCCCACCACTGGGCAGGTGTTTGTTTACATTGGGTCACTACCAACTTACCAAGACTGAAAGCTCTTGCAGCTGTTGATAGTTATGCAGGTTATAAAGCCACTGTCCCAGCAATCGAAGTAGCCATCTCAAGATGGAGAGCGGAGTGTTTTCCTTAATACAGGGTACAGAGACAAGTCTAGTGTCTCTGACTCAAATGAGGGCTGTGATCCGATTGTAAAAATGAACTTTTATCTTTCCTACCAACTCCAAGCACAGAAGAATACAAGGGTGGGCTCATTTCCCAGCTCGGGGCCCACACTAACACTTATTTTTCAGTAAATGACTTACACCCCTATTGAAAGCATGTATCTTCTCAACCGTCATGCCCCTTACTGTGTTGTATCCCATATCACAAGTGTCATGGTGAACAAAGCAAAGGTGTGTGGATAAGAGTTTAGTCAACATAGGGTCTGAATCCCCAGGTATATTTGTAATGTGGAAATGCTTCTTCAAATCACAAGTGGGGAAACAGAAGAGCTCCTTTACTGATTCAAATTGGAGAGAGAAAACAAAGTTCACTGGGAAGAGCCCTCAAATAGATTCGTTTTCCAAATGAAAAATCTTTTAATACAAACCTGTGCATTGTTTGTAAAGGCGCATTTAATACAGTGAGTGGAGGACAGTTTTTAAAAGCCCAAGTAACAAGATGTGTTCAATGACCTGAGAAAGTAAAAAAGCTAATTGAAAACTATTATGTACAAATTTTTAAAAATATTCAAAAGCATTTCAGATACCAAGAAGAGTTTCAAATGGAATATTTTATTGACATGTTAGTTGTCTTTTTAACATGTACACACACACTGACACACACTGACACACTCTGATTGATTTGCGTGGAACAAGGGTTGTCTAAATATCCTAAGGGAAAATGAAAAATTAAAAAATATATTAATTTTTCATTGTTATAGACAATTACACCCACATCACTTACAAAGCTATCACGGGTTCTGTCCAAGGAAGCAAAATGGCATAGAAGGAGGAAAGTTGTGGGTCAATTCAACAGTGACATAACTGAGATCTCAACATGAGAAAGCTGACAAAACACGGATTTTTGCTGTGAATTTTCTCTTTGCAAAAGATGAAGAAAAGTCTGTCAGTAAATAAGAGAAAGTGGTGAACTTTTGTAGTCAATTCTCACAGTATTATGCAGGGGCATCAAGAAAACTGCTTAGTCCTTCTCTGGGACCAGTTTCAGAACTTTTCCAATCGCAATGGTCTTACCCTCATCTCTTAAAGTAAAACGACCCATCTGAGGAAAATCTTTGAATGTTTCAAGGCAGATAGTCCCTGCTGTCCTTAAACGGGCAATGCACACTTGATCTTGTTTCACGAAGCGGGGCCGTGTCTTACTTTTCTCTCCTGACTTTTTGTCTACCAAGGAGATTAAGGCTGTTATCTCAACTTCCTCAATACAAGTATGAATGTGCAGCACCGCATTATAGCCTGGGCAGATGATGGACTTGTGCTCAATAATCACTATCTGAACGTCAAAGGTACGTCCAGAATGGCACAGATTGTTAGGGTCACAAAGTATGAATCCTGGAAGAATCTCTTCTTCTTCAATTCCCTTCAGTCTGATTTTAAGATTTTCACCTGGGGCTACATAATCAGTTTCAGCATCATCAGAAAGAATTCCAAGAACTTCCACATTGTGCTTGTTTGGCATCATCACAAGCTGCTGGCCCTTAAAAATGGATCCTGATTCCAGCTTTCCCAGGACCACGGTGCCCATATCCTTGTACTTATCCACAATTGGCAGTCTAATTGGTCCATCAATTGATCTGTTGAAGTTTGGCATATTATCCAAATACGGAATAAATGGTAATCCAGTGTACCAAGGGCAAAAATCTGATTGCTCTTTAATATTTGCCCCTGTCAGCCCAGAGCAGGGCATAAAGTGAATGTCCTTTTTGGGACTAAAGCCAACTTTTTTCAAAAAGGGCACCAGTTTTTCTTTACATTCTTCATATCTCTCGCTGCTCCAATTAACTGTGGGATCATCCATCTTATTAATAAGCACTACTAAATGTTTTACCCCTGCTGTTTTTGCCAACATCGCATGTTCTCTTGTCTGTCCACCTTTCTCAAATCCAGTTTCAAATTCTCCTTTCCTGGCAGAGATTACTAGTACAGCCAGATCAGCTTGAGAAGCACCACCAATCATATTTGGGACAAAACTCTTGTGGCCAGGAGCATCTAAAATGGTGAAATGTTTCTTTTCTGTTTCGAAATAGGCACGACCCACTTCTACTGTTTTACCCTTGTCTCGTTCTTCCTGATTTGTATCTAAGGCCCAGGACAAATACCAAGTTTCTCTGTTTTTTTCTTTAGCTTCTCTCTCATATTTCTCAAGTGTCCTTTTGTCAACCATTCCTGTCAAAAACATTATTTGTCCTCCAATGGTTGACTTGCCAGCATCTACATGCCCAATGAACACCACATTTACGTGTTCTTTTTTAGGAGCACCTGAGGGCACGAACACAGATTTAGATTTTCTCATTTCCTCTTTCTCCATTATATCCTGGCCACTTTCTTCTGGGGGCCCTGAATCTCCCAAGGAACTACCCCCTGGCTCAGCTTCACTTACTTCTTTATTGTGCTCCCATGACTCTTCTAGGATCATCTCCACCTCTCCATTTTCTACAACAGGTTCTGAAAGTTCCATGGTAACGGCTGAATTGGAACCTTCATGCAACACTAACTGTTCCTCTTTGGAATGTTCCACAGGTGCCCCCCGTCCCAGCTTTTTACCTTGAAGGTCGCCCGCGCCGGTGCAGGTTTCATCAATGTTGGTGATGTCGGCCGGGGGGGTTTGCAGCTGGGCCGGGCCCCGCAGAAAGGACGGCACGAACTCCGCGGCGTGTACGTTAGGCACGAAGGGTTTGGCATTGACGTTGAGCTGACGGCTGAAGGCCGAGCTGAGATGCTCCTGCTGGGCCTCGGCAAGCGCCGTGGAGGCTCGGTCTCCGCTCGGGGCCGAACCCGGGGCTTCCATGTCCACCTGGTCCCAGCAGTCGGGCGCGGAGTCGCTGCTGCTGCTGCCCGGATCCATGGTCTGAGGACCTGATGGGTGGCGGGGAGGGAGCGGGGTTAACACGCCAGAAAGTGCGGGCTACGCCGCCAAGGGGTAAGGCTGCAAGAGCGAAGTGCCAAGGGGAAGCGACGCGAACCTTAGCGGCAGCGCAGTGGCAGCTAAGTCCCCCAACACTGCATTCGCAACTGCGGCAGCAGCAGCAGATATGGCGGATCAACCCTCTCCTCTTCTGTGTGAGCGGATCTCCTCCCCCAAACCCCAACCACTTCCGACTCCTCCACCGCCGACCCAACGCGGGGCGTGGATTGACCCCTCGCTGCCATCCGTACGCTCGGCCTCCTTAGTTCTCAGCCATGGGCTAAGTCCAAAAGTAGGATTTGTAAAACGAAATTTTCCATTCATTTTTGTTCACACGATCTGGGAGAGCAATTTGACGCTGTAATGATTAAACCTAGACTGGCACACCTGATTTACAATTCTACTCGAAGATCCAAGTAAAAACGGGAATTGCTATTGAACAAATGGAGGCAGGAGATGGGTTAATTACCCAAAAACCCAGCAACCAAAGGAAGACATTAGTGACTAGAGAGGCACTCATGAAATACATGAAGATGTAGCTGAACCTAGGAAATGCGACATAAGATCACTCATTAATTTGAATCCCAGAGGCTTTTTGATTTTTCCTTTTTCCAGAGGGGCCCTCCCCCACCTACCCCATAACCCTGTAACTCTTGCTGATGGCTTCTGTGGTGTAAGGATGGGGTTTTAACTCGTTTTCATGTTAAGCACTGTGGCTGTGTGTGTGGAAGGAATGCCAAAGGAAAACCTAGGCCCAGTAAAGCTGCCCAACTTACAGCTTTTGTGCAGGTGCTTGAACAATGGCTACCCCTAAAATGCTGTGTTGGATTCACACAGGCAAGCACTGGACTCAGATCACTTGTATTCTAACCAACTGTATCCTGCCCCACTCACCAACAGCCCCCCCCCCCCAGTACACCCTGGATCCACAGACTTTCTTGCCCCATTCTGGAGGCTTGGAACCCTGCTCACTGCTGCTATTGCTGGTACTGGATTTGTCCAAGAACAAATAAGTGTCATGTTGGAACCTTCCTCAGTTAGTGGTAATGACATGGGGCTGTGGATGTCAGCCTAATTAAACTGATTAAGACCCCTGAGATGAACAAAGTCCATAGACACTAATCAATAGAATCTCACCCTCAGTGAGAGTTTATAACATTTGAGCCAAAGCCTGTAAATTAACTTAGATAAAACTGAAATAGAAAAAAAAAGATCTTGGGAAAATACAATTCACAAAGTACAAGATAAGGTCATAAAGTTGGATATTAAATAAATCCAACGAGTCAAAATACTTCACAAATTGGTGACTGATTTATAACTTAGCAATTTTGTTCTCCAGAGTTTAGGATTAGAAAAAATGTTCTGTGTCTAACAGACCTGGACCCTTCATGGTTTGGGTCTAGGGCTGCCACTATGTTATTAGTTCTGTGCTGTTCCCAAGCCATTAGATATCAAACCCCTTTATTCTTTTCCCCTCTGGTAATGGTTTAATTATTTGTTGTCACATAAAGAGAGTGTACATGTCTATTCACAATGAATAGGAAGAACTGAGAGGTTGAATGTGCAGAGACCCTTGGACAATACTCCACACATGTGCTGGAGCCTTTCTTGGGCATTCTGTAGACCTTGGATAGACTTAATAAAATGTCTCTAGGAGAACTTATCAAGCAAGGTTTAGGCAGTTGTGCTCACATAAGATTAGTACTAGCAAGGAAGCAGCACAGACCTGGGATGTTTGATTCACCTGGGTCAATTGAATTGATCATGAGAATGTTAACCTGACTACTATTTATTAATATCTCTGTTAGAGAACAGAGGATTTTTCACTTCTAAAATCTTAAAGAAAAAATGAGAAATAGTGACAGGATGTCCTCACAAGCCATCATCCTTGGGGTTCAGGGCAGGGGCAGGTCCACCCAAGAGATAGAAACATTAACAATGTTTACAATGATAACAGGGATAATAAAATTAGAAAATAAAATACTCATTTGACTTACTGCATTTTTACATAAGTAGTCTCAGTACTGTCAACACCAATATGATTAGAGAAGGTATCCACCTTTTTCCAAAAGGTATCCACGTTCTCATCAGGTACATTACAATTAAACTGCATCTATTTGGTGATAACTCACTTTGTTGAGTGTTTTTTAGTAGCAGGTCATATTTCAATTATTTTCTATGGGTTCTCTCATTTCGTTTTCCCTACCATTCTGTGAAGAAGGTAATCTTAAATCCCTCTCTTTTACAGATAAGAAATGGATGTTTAGAGAGGCTGAGTGAATTATCCGAGGTTACATAGTTAGTAAATAGTGGACTTGGTGTTCAAACATGGACAAAATGATTCTAAGGCCATACTGGCTTGTAGCATCTATTATATAACAAGAAAGGAATTGGGAGATTTGATGAGTATAAATCACAAATGGAGGAAGCAGACAAAGTCTTATATTATCTTCAGAGAATGGAAATATGGATGAATTTAAGAGAGAAAGAATAATTCAGTTGAGTTCTTTTATGAGGAATTATGTTTTCTTCCTGAAGTAAGAGATAACTGTGTGGAGATTCTGAGGGAAGATTGCAATAAGGAAAACAAGGAATGGGGGAAGATATAGAACAAACTTTTGGGGTATAGGAAGGTGGCTGACTTGGGAGTTGTAAAATTATTTTTTAAGAATTCCAATTAAACAAAACCATAATAAATAAATACATAAACAAAAACATAATAAAGTACTCTGGGTTTGGAGATTCCCTTTTTTCTCCAACATACACCTAGCATCATCAAGCAGCCTAGAGCACAAGCCGAGTTCTAAGGTTCATCCAGGATTGAGGAATAGTAGTATTAGATGGGCTAAAAAGAGAGCAGGAAAATATCAAGGCACTAATGAACACAGGGTTCAGAAGACTGTGTTGGATGCCTTATATTGGTTCTCTCAGGATATCTTTGAGCTCTGTTCATAAACTTGTCTCTCTATTTTAAAGCTTAAGTCTCCATTTCCTAGAGTTTTTACTCCTAAGGTTGCTAATGCTTTTACTACTGTCAGTCTGATGCACACAGATCAGATTTACTTTAAAGCCACTTTAAATGTAGAGAGATGTGGAGTAAGGCAAGCTTGATTTGAAGCCATGGATCCAGTTGAAGAAGTATCTTCACTGAGATAACAACTCTGGTAGACTTTCCTGTTTTTAGGTAGGCAACTAATACACACTATGCCTAAGCCAACAGTTGCACTGAAAATATACTGATTTTTCCCACTCCTCAATGGTGGCAGCGGTGACAGTTCCCCTTAGGGGCCAATTCTGACGTATGTAATCATCTTGAGAGGCCATGAATACACTTACATTTCCAGGCCCTATAAGGACAATATTTAAAAGCCTCTAACTCTCCAATTAATCTCTTGCTATTAACAGAGTTTTCTATTAACAGCAACCAAAAACTGACTAGTAGAAGTGACAAAAAAGCTGGGGTTCAAATTCAGGGTCTAGTATTTCAAAATATTTCCTTTGTTAAGTTTCTTTAACCACTCTGTGCCTCAGTTTCCTTAGATAAGTGAAGATAAATCCATACTCAAACGTACACCCTGGGGTGGAGGTGCAAGGATACATGGCAGGTAGAAGAAACAAAGAGGCTGAAATTACAAGATAATTCAGCAGCTTCATTACTGCTCAGACCACTACTATAGTAAAGTATATGACAGCAACACCAGTCATGGCTGAAATGCCTGAAAGCCAAGCCTCGGAGTATGCATAGAGAAAATAGCCTCATTTGAGTTTAAACTGGGGAAAATGTATCTCCATTCTAATGCTGTCTCTATGGCCTACACTGTCCACAACACACACTCTGGGAACTTATTCATCCAACGGTCCACATACTAGGTAGGAACAGAACTACAAAACTAAAGCCAATGAGGCAATCTCGTTATTTTCAGAAAATTTTGCACACAATTATGGGGAATATGAAGAACATTGAACCTTCACCATTGATGATTGTCAACCAGAACCAAAACCAGCTACAGTAACATTCAAGGAGGCATACAAATAATAATTATGTGACATCATGGAAATATTAATGCGAGGTGATTATCAAGTATTTTATATATATATATATATATACACACACACGTATATACAAAATAAAATGTACCCAAATAAACATGTTGACCTTAAATTTACATAAAGTACTATATCATTTACACATAAATAAAAAAATATTAAAAAGAAACAAATATTAAAATAAAATTTGGGGAATCAATAAACACTAGAATTGAATTCCCTGATAGCCAGTTGCTGGAGTAGTCCTTCCAGAAAGTAGTCAAGTCTGGGTTAA
>NW_022631603.1:0-47064 GCF_010015895.1 Lontra canadensis
CTACTCCAGCTTTCTTTTGTTGTCCGTTAATGTGATAGATGGTTCTCCATGCCCCCACTTTTTAAAAAAAAGATTTTATTTATTTATTTGAAACAGAGAGAATGAGGGAGATTAGGAGGGAGGAGCAGACTTCCCACCAAACAAAGGCCAGGATGTGAGGTCATGACCTGAGCCAAAGGTAGACACATACCTGACTGAGCCACCCATGTGCCTTGTCCATCCCCTCACTTTCAGTCTGAATTTGTCTAAAGACAAACGTGCAATTTGCCTAAAGGTCTGAAAGGAGTCTCTTATAGGGAGCATACAAGTGGTTCTTTTTTTAAAAATCATTCTGATACCCTATATCTTTTGATTGGAGCATTTCGTCCATTTGCTTTCAAAGTTATTATTGATAGATATGTATTTAGTGCCCTTTTATTATTGTTTTGTCATTGTTTCCCAAGATTTCTCTGATCCTTTCTTGTCTTTGTCACTTTTGGTCTGTCTTTCCCACTCAAAGAGCCCCCTTTAATATTTCTTGCAGGGCTGGCTTGGTGGTCATGAACTCCCTTTGTTTTTGTTTGTCTGGAAACTCTTTATTTCTCCTTCTCTTCTGAATGATAGCCCTGCTGGATAGAGTGTTCTTGCATGCAGATTTTTCCCATTCAGCACTTTGAATATATCATGCCAGTTTCTTCTGGCTTGCCAAGTTTCTGTGGAGATATCTGAAGCTAACTTTATGGGTCTTCCCTTGTAAGTTAAGGACTACTGTCCTCCTACATTTAAGATTTTTTTTCTTTATCACTATATTTTGCAAATTTAATTACAATATGTGTTGGTGTTGGCCTGCTTTTGTTGATTTTGATGGGGGTTCTCTATGCATGCTGTACCTGAATGTCTATTTCCTTTCCCAGATTAGGGAAGTTTTCAGCTATTATTTCCTTAAATATGTATTCTGCCCCCCTTTTCTCTCTTCTTCTTCTGGGACTTCTATAATACAAATGTTATTAACTTTGACAGAGTCACTGAATTCCTTATGTCTATTCTCACATTGCATAATTCCTCTTTCTCTCTTTTGTTTAGCTTCATTTTTCTGTCTTCTATGTCACTTGTTTGTTCCTCTGCTTCTTCCAGCCTGCTGTTCTTGCATCAAGCCTGTTTCCAATCTCATTCACTGCACTCTTCATCTCTGATTAATTCTTTTTTAATATTTTGTCTCTGTAGTAAGGGTCTGCCTCATGTCTTCTATTCTTTTCTCAAGCCCAGTGAGTATCCTTATGATTGTTGCTTTAAACTCTCCATCAGACATATTATTTGTATGTGTTTCACTTAGGTTTCTAAACATGGCCTTATCTTGCTCTTTCATAGGGGACAAATTCCTCCATCTTCTCATTTTGTCTAGGTCTCTGTCCTCTTCTCTGTTTAGAAAAGGCAATCATGTTTCTAATTCCTGAAATTAATGGCCTTTAAGGAAGAGTTATGTCTTTCCCAGGGCTTGCCACTTCAGGGAATGTCTTTGGTTTGTGCTATGTGCACTCTGCTATTGTGTTCTGTCTCTCCTTCAGGCCAGTCATCTGCAGAGTTTCTCCTCTCCTGCTGCAGGCAGTGTATGGTCCTTGGCCAGTTGTGGTGATTTTTTAATTCCATGTGCTCTGCACTGTTTTTGAAATGAGACCTGACACTCTCCCCACCAGAACCGAAGCCCTGTAGAACTCTCTGTTTGAAGATGTGGTGTGGGCAGTGGTTTGTGCCGGTCTTCTGGAGGAGGAACGGAGGCATGTGTGACTAAGAAGGATAGTACTGCCAGAGTGTAGGGTGGTGGGGCTTGGTGTAAGCAAGTTGGGCATCCAATGTTGGTGCTACACTGATTCCCACAGGTGGCTCTGTGTTTATGCTGAGGGACAGGGTAGGAAAATGGTGCCAGAAAGCTCCTTTCTTCCTGGAGACTTGTCTCCATAAACGCTACCTCTCAGGGACACACTATGAGAGAAGTAAATAATCTCCCCATGTGTGCCCCAGGCATTCTTTGATTACTGTTTCCATGATGTCTAGCCCTGTGTTGTTTGCCTCCCTTCTCTTCAGGAGCAGCATGGTGCCCTCAGGCTCTATCCCAGCCAAGCTTTCTGACCTCTAGGCTTTAGGGGCACCTGAGTGTCTCAGTCAGCTAAACAGCTGCCTTTGGCTCAGGTCATGATCCTGGGGTGCTGGGATCAAGCTCTGCATCAACCTCACTGCTCTGCAGAGAGTCTGCTTCTCCCTTTGCCTGCTGCTCCCCCTTGCTTGTGTGCTCTCTCTCTCTGGCAAATTAATAAATAAAATCTTTTATGAAAGATGAAACTCCAGACTTTAAGTTCTGCTTGTTGTAAGAACTCATAAATTTCAGCCCTTCTTATTTTCCAAGACAATGACTTTGGGGAAATAGTCTCTTTGTGTGAACACTCTCCTTCTCTTGCCCTATCCACAACTAGGGCTTCCTCCCCTCTGCTGCACCCACAATACATTTCTCCCCTAAAATGGGTCTCCACACTTTCTACCTTCTTCGATGTAGACTCTTCTCTATCTGTAGGTGTGGAATTTTTTCTGTCAGTTTTCAGGTTGATTTCTGGGGTATTTAGGATGATTTGATAGTTATCTAGCTGTGTTCATGGGATGAAGTGATCTCCTACTCCACCACCATCTTCCTCTGTCCAGAGAAGATTGTTTAGTATGGTACATGGGTAATCCACAGAACCTACCTTCTGGATCATGATACATTGGAGCCATTAATCTTATCCACATTTCAAAGGTAGTGATGGAAGTAAGCTAAGACCAAAGGCTGAATTCTTTCTTGTCATGAATACAGGGATGAGGAAGTATTTCCTTAAAAGCAGAATCTAGTGGAATGAGTAAATCTGTTGAACTAAGCTATAAAAATTACAGTAAAAAGTAGTCAGATTCACAGCATCATTCTGATAAACTAAGTCAACAAGGTGAATGTAGGAAGAAGCAAGTGTCTTGGAAAACTGGTGTTGGTTGTATACCCATCATTACTCTAACTCCGTAAGAAGTAAATAAATATGGTGAAAGTATTGGCAAATAATTTGATGTGGTCATGAAGCTGTCTTCTTTACTCCTAAATCTCCTTCAGATAGTGCAATTATCAATGCTGGATATTGTGTTAAGCAAGGAATGGTGATGAAGCAATTGGAAGAGAAGATATTTTTTTTTTCAATTGGATGAAAACACAATAGGCCACTTCAAAGCTAAACTGGAAAAGGAAACTCTCTGATAATACCACTTAAAGAAGATCATGAAGTACAGGAATGTAGACAGAGCAATGTAATGATGAGGGACAAACTCTTCAAAAGTGTAACATTGTTTTGAACTTTCTGTGTGCAGGCTGATAGCCCTGAAGAGATGCATACTTGGATTAAAACAATCTCTGGGACTTACTCAAAAAAAAGCAAGTCCCAGGACTTAGTACTTACAACTGGTCATAGAATGTTGAGTTAACCAAACTGCTTTTTACAGTTATGGTAACTGACTTTGTCAAAAGTAATGCAAATTTTCTCTACAGTCATCAGGTTATAAATGTGTATTTTTTAAATGATAAATTATGATAAAAAAGAACTTCACTAATTGAAAAAATCACATTAAGCTGTCTTCTAAAGATTAATTTACTGAATTGGCTCTAGAGTTTCAATTTCTATGTTTTAGGTATTTGGAAATTTTTTATGCCTCACCGCTTGAAATCGCCTTTGTTCTCAGAGTACATACAAACTCATACATGCATATGCATTGGATAAACTCTACATTACTATAGTTTGCATGGAATTTTAAATATCAGGTGAAATTTAGCCCCCTCTTAGAAATCTATAGTGTTTTGTTAATTTGTATCACTTTGTTTTCAAAGTTACTTGTGTCATAAATAAACACAATATACTAGGGACTATATGGCAGTGCATTTGGAATGGCCATATTTTAAGGACATACTTAGATTTGATTTAGGTGGAAACAAATTGAAATTAATATTTACAACTGGTAATTATTTCACTGCAGTTTTTTTTCACTGCACTTTTATTATTTTTATTTATTTTTATTTTTTATTTCTTTTCAACGTAACAGTATTCATTGTTTTTTGTTTTTTTTTCATTTTTTTAAAATTTATTTTCAACATAACATTATTCATTGTTTTTGCACCACACCCAGTGCTCCATGCAATCCATGCCCTCTCTAATACCCACCACATGGTTCCCCCAACCTCCCACCCCCCGCCCCTTCAAAACCCTCAGGTTGTTTTTCAGAGTCCATAGTCTCTCACGGTTCACCTCCCCTTCCAATTTCCCTCAACTCCCTTCTCCTCTCTAACTCCCCTTGTCCTCCATGCTATTTGTTATGCTCCACAAATCAGTGACACCATATGATAATTGACTCTCTCTGCTTGACTTATTTCACTCAGCATAATCTCTTCCTGTCCCATCCATGTTGCTACAAAAGTTGGGTATTCATCCTTTCTGATGGAGGCATCATACTCCATAGTGTATATGGACCACATCTTCCTTATCCATTCGTCCGTTGAAGGGCATCTTGGTTCTTTCCACAGTTTGGCAACCGTGGCCATTGCTGCCTTTCACTGTACTTTTAATAAAGGATTAAATATGTACCCTTTGTTACATTTAAAATATTAGTTTTATGAATGTGTGATATATTCAACACTAAATAAATACAATTAAATGGAAGGTGAGAAGACTATGCTGTTATTGGTTTCAGTGAAATTCAGTGAAAAAAACTAAACTTGTCAGACTCCCAGACAAAATATTAAGTATGAAAAATGTTGCATTCTGCTAATTAAATAAATATAAAGAAACATGACTTTATATTTTTATTTTCTACATTTTCATTTTTTGTCCTTCTAAAATATGTGGGATAATTCCTAGTGTTGATTGAGAATATACACTGAAATAAAAGGATAAAGCTGGTAGGTTTTCTTTTAAACACAGTTTAGTTGCAACTGGACCACTGCATTCTAGTTTAGGCTGACTGAATCTTCAGGTGGCAAAGCTGCCAAATTCAGCTTTGGTGACCGAACTGGTTTCTTAGTGGAAATGATTGTTAAATGTCATTGCTTTGAATTCACTCCTAAAAATGCATTGTCTTGGATTAGGAAAGACAAATTCCATATGATTTCACTCATATGAGGAACCTAAAAAGAATGAATGAGTAAAGAAACAAAAAACAGAATCAGACCTATAAATTCAGAGAACAAAGTAATGGTTGTCAGTGCGGAAGGGGGTGAGGGGAAAAGGGCAAAATGGGTGAAGGATAATGGGAGATGAGTATTTCCAATTATAGAATGAATAATTCATGGATATAAGAGGCATAGACTAAAGAATACAGTCAATGATATTGTAATGGCATTGTCGTGAGCATAACATCATGCGTAAACTTTCAAATCACTATGTTGTACACTTGAAACTGATGTAATGTTGTGTGTCAACTATACTCAAAAAATTTAAAAAACAATGAAATTAAGATGCATTGCTTTAGGAAGGAACTTGAACATGTATACTGCATGGCTCATGCTTCTGCTCTGTGTGTGTGTTTTGTTTGCTTTTCAGCAAATAAAGTCTCACACTGAGTTACTTAAAAAAATTTGCAGAACCTTAATAATGATTCAAAGACCACAAAACTTTAGCATAAGCATAGTTTAATTTATTAGGCTGGATGGTGGGTGCATGGGCTACATTGTACAATTCTCATATACATTTTTTAAAAATTAAATTTATTTTAATGAATTTGAATGAAAACTTCCTTTTCTTTTGGTTTAAATATTCAAGCATCAGCATCTTTACTTCTGTTGCATAGTTCAAGTAACAAAGAAATTATTATGAGCAATGGGCTAGACATTGTGCTAGATTCTTGGGGTACAAAACTGAAAACACACACAGTCCCAACCTTTTCTAACAGTCTAGTGAAACAATAGTAATAGTTCAAATTGACTGCATGTTTATGTAGTATTTTTGAGTGATGGAAGTATTTTAAATGGGTCTTATTTAATTTTCACAATAATGTTATGAGGTAGGTATAAATTTTACCCTGTTTCTGAGACAGACAAATTCAAAAGCTTTTCTAATCCCAAGTTCACCCAGCTATTAAATAGCTGAGCTGGAATTTAAAAGGATGTCAACCTAGTTCACCATGACACTAGTTAGCCTCCCAAAACACATCATTTCCATGTAAGCAGGGAACTCCCACATAATCTAGAAGTTGATACTACCTAGCAAGCTGTATAGATGCTGCGGCGCCAGAGGACAGGCACTTTGACCAACCATCCAGGTATGACGTCAAGAGACACTGCCAAGGAGACACGTGATGAACTAAATATCCCTATGCTTTATTTAAAAGATCAAAACTGGTGAGGTAGTTCTGACTTACAGATTTACAACAGTAATTTCAAGAAGTACCAAGAATTCCCTCAGAGAAGATCCTAGAGAAGGAAACTTCATACTGTTTGTCCAAAAACAGACTCAAATTACAACAGTGTATGTTCCAGTGCCATGGCAGCAGTGTGGAAAGCATGACGTCTTCATTCTGCATTTCATCTTGATCTGTTGCCTAGCTGGACTTGCACCGATTTTTTTTTCTCCCTCCCCAAAACTGAAGAACTTCATTGAAAACAATGACTGATAGAAACTCCAGATTTTTGCTTTAAAGTCAACTGACAACATCTTCCAGATTTTCCTAGTACTGCACATTTTTTTCACTATTTTAAAAACTCTGAGTTCCAAAACCAAATTAACAAAAACTTTGCTGGCAAAGATTCTGCTCAAAGATCTAGCCATCATACTACTTATATTTCTAAATTTCACATCTGTACCTTTTTTTTTTTACTATATTCCCTATGCTGTACATTACATCACTATGTGTTATTTATTTTATAACTGGAAAACTGGGGGTACCTGGGTGGCTCAGTTGGTTAAGTGTCTGCTTTTGGCTGTGTAATGATCCCAGCGTCCTGGGATTGACCCCTGCATCAGTCTCCCTGCTCAAGCAGGAAGCCTGCTTTTCTCTCTCCCTCTGCCTGCGGCTCCCCCTGCTTGTGTACTCTCTCTCTCTTCCTCTCTATCAATAAAATAAGAAAAACCTTTAAGAAAATTAACTGGAAAACCATACCCTTTGATCCTCTTCACCTATTTTATCTATCCTTCCACCTCCTCCACTCTGGCATCCATTAGTTTGTTGTCCGTAACTAGCTATGTTCTCTGTATCTATGAACAAAACTCATAGATAGTTGATAAATTTGTTAGATTGTTAGTTTGTCTTATATTTTAGATTCTTCATATAAGTTAAGCCATACAATATTTGTCTTAGTCTGTCTGGTTTATTTCACTTAGGATAATACCCTTTAGGTCCATCCATGTTGTCAAAAATAGGAAGATTTGGGGGCACCTGGGTGACTCAGTGTGTTAAAGCCTCTGCCTTCAGCTCAGGTCATGATCCCAGGGTCCTGGGATCGAGCCCCTCATTGGGCTCTCTGCTCAGCAGGGAGCCTGTTTCCTCCTCTCTCTCTGCCTGCCTCTATGCCTACTTGTGATCTCTGTCTGTCAAATAAATAAATAAAATATTTAAAAAATAGGAATATTTCATTCTTTCTTGTGACTAATATTCCATTGTATGTATATATGACATCTTTCTCACCCATTCATCTACCAATGGACATTTAGGTGGCTCTCATACCTTAACTATTATAAATAATGGTGTAATGAATATTGAATATGGGATACGTATGTCTTTTCAAATTAGTGTTTTCATTTTCTTTGGATAAATACATAAAAGTGGAATTGCTGAATCATAATGTAGTTCTATTTTTAAATTTTTGAGGACCCACTGTACTGTTTTCCATAGTAACTGCACCTATCTACCGTCCTACTAATAGTATATTAAGGTTCCCTTTTTTCCACATCCTCCCAAACACTTGTTATTTCTTGTCTTTTTGATAATAACCATTCTGATAGGTGTGAGGTGAAATATCAAATTGTGGTTTTGATTTGTATTTCCCTGATGGTTAGTGATGTTGAGCATCTCTTCATATGCTTGCTGACCATCTGTATGTTTTCTTTGGAAAAATGTCTATTCAGGCCCTCTGTCCATTTTTTAACCAGTTTATTTTTTTATATTGAGTTTTATGAATTCTTTGTATATTTTGGATGTTAGCCCCTTATCAGCTATATCATTTGCAAATATCTTTTCCCATTCAGCAGTGTTTGTTATTGTTGTTTTGTTGATGTTTTTCTTCACTGTGCAAAAGCTTTTTAGTTTGATGTAGTCCCATTTGCTTATTTTTGCTCTTATTATCTTTTGCCAATTGGCAAAACTGCAAGATGGTTTTCAGCCATAGAGAGCTCATTGAGGCTGGGAAACTGGCAGAGATGGTGCAGCACACACCATAGATGATATTGGTTCACACTAAGGTACTGGAGGTAGGAATTGCAGTTAGTTATTAGCTAATTGAGGATGATGTAATGTTCTCAGATAACCAAATTCGGGGCAAATAATTTCTAAGGCATTGTCACGAAGATCCAAACATTGGAGTTTTACAAGGGACCTAATGGCTTTTGAAACCACAACTGTCATTTGAGTGAAGGTACAGTTCCACAGGATTTGGAAGCTTCTGAGCAAGGTTTTCTGGAAAGTTTGGAGGCCATGATTAGATATCAAGCATACTGCAGCACTACATCTTGTAAAAATTGGTCCATTTCTCGGTGTTGGAAGAGCCAGCGCTCCAGATGCAGGTGGCGCTGGATGGCAAGTTCTCTGTATACATTTTTATGTCTTTAACATGTTATATAATACTTTAAATTAATGATCATAAGAACTCATATTATTTAGTTCTATCTCTTCCTGAACTTATAATGTCATTTCATAATGCCTTTAACATACGCTAAGTTCACTTTAACAATTTTCTCATGTATTATTCAGATACAAGTTGCTTTTACATAACGAACCCTGGTTTATCATGTACACTATATTGCACTCATGTTTCCAAATTTGTACCTAAGGTAATTTAGCAATACATAGGTCTATCTAAATGACAAGAGTGAAATATTAAGTGTAGGATAGAAACTTTAAACCTAAAAAACTATACTGGGCACAGACGGTGGAAAAATCATTAAACAAAGAGGGAGCAGGGGACACTTGGGTGGCTCAGTCAATTGAGCGTCTGCCTTCTGCTTGGGTCATCATCTTGTCGTTCTGAGATCTAGTCCCACATCAGCCTCCCTGCTTGGTGGGAAGCCTGCTTCACCCTCTGACCACTGCTCCCCCTGCTTGTGCGCTCTCTCTCTCTGACAAATAAATAAATGAATATTTTTTAAAAAGAGGGAGTGGGCTTTCAGTATAAAGTCCAGAAAGTGGTGCATTAAGAAGAAAATTTGAACATTTAATTCCTTTTGGTAGGAGTGATGAGTATGTTAGGATCATTGACATAAGAATCATAACTCATAAGAGCTATGACTTACTGTGCACGAACAAACCTTATTATTAGGATTTTATCCCATGTAGATAAGAAAAGAACATGTAGACAGAAAGGTACCAATCATTGATCCACTTGCAAACTAAAATTCTTATTAAAAATCACTTGTTGGTTTATGGTTCTGGGACAAGACAGATTCCCACTGTACAAATAAAACTCTATACATGATACCTAAAAATATAAAAGAAGGCCCTGGAATGTGGGGAGAATGTCTTATTACCCCCCCCCCCCAACTCAACAGAATAAAACAACACAGGTCTGGCATTTCCCAAAGCCCAACCTATCAATAGCAGAAAGCCCAGATATGTTCATCTCTCCCTTGAATTGAAGTACTATCACAAATACCAATGAAGTCTGGTGGAAATGGCCAGGAGGATCTATCAGGAGACCTGCTGATAATAAGCAGTGGGGGGAAGTGCTTTTCTTCCCTGCTAGGCTACTTTCCCTTGCCAGAGACAAGGGGCAACAAGTAGCTCTATCCAGGAATCTTCTTCATCCCCAGGGCCAGAGACATCCATAACAAAAATTTTAAAGCAGTCATTATAAAAATGCTTCAACAAGCAACTTAAAATTCTCCTAAGTGAAGGAGAACAGAAATTCTCAGTAAGAAATAATAATGTAATAACTGAAATAGGAAAACTCTGCCCAAGGTAAGCTCAATAGTAGCATGGTGAAGACAAAGCATTGTGTCAGGGAATTGAGGACATATCAATAACATTTACGCAATGTGGACATAGAAATAGAGTAAAAACAAACAAACCAGAGCCTGAAGAATCTGTGACAAAATTTTTTAAAAATCTAACTGCATGCTGCTATTTATAAGAAACTTCAAATTCAATGACATAGGTTGATTATAGTGAAAACAGAAAAAATACATAATGAAAGTATTAACAAAGGGAAATTTTTTGAAAAAAATCGATAACATTGATAATCCTTTCACTAGAAGAGCAAAAATAAAATGAAAGAATACACAAATCACCAGGAATGAAAGAGGATGTATTATAGATCCTACATAATTAAAAAGATAATAGGAAATATTACAAACAATTTCATACTAATAAATTTGACAACTTAAAAGAAGAAATAACCCTCAAAAGTTATAACTCAACCAAGATAATATACATAATCTGATCAACTGGTTAGTCCTATAACCATGAAAGATTTTGAATTTGTAATGAAACACTTCCAGGAAAAGAAATTTCTATGCCAGGATGGTTTCACTGAACAAGTCTGCCAAACACTTAGATAATAATTAATGCTAATTTACACAATCTTTTTCAGAAAATAAAAGGGAGGGGAATACTTCTTATAATAATTTTATGATTTAACTATTACTCTAATTCCAAAACAAGACAAAAGCAGCACACAAAAAAAGAAAACTACAGAGCATTATTTCTCATGAATATAAATGAAATAAAACAGCAAACTATTAAAAATAAAATACAAAAATACAAAAAAAAAATAGAATTCTACACCTCATTACTGCATTCACAGCATGTAATGGCCCATTGTTAATGTTTGACACTGACTTGTGGGACAAATGAATTGATTAATTAGTTAATTCTTTTTTCAAGGTTTTATTTATTTATTTGACAGAGATCACAAGTAGGCATAGAGGCAGGCAAAGAGAGAGGAGGAAGCAGACCCCCTGCCAAGCAGAGAGCCCGATGTGGGGCTCGATCCCAGGACTCTGAGATCATGACCCGAGCCAAAAGCAGAGGCTTAACCCACTGAGCCACCCAGGCGCCCCTAATTAGTTAATTCTTATGGACCATTCCACTCCACAGTCCCAAAGTCAGCTCAAGCGCAACATGACTAAAAATTGACTTATTAATGTATGTATTCCTAGTCCCACTCTGCACAATGACTAGAACATAGCCAGTAATACTACAAATAATATTTACTGAAAGAGTAAATGCATCAACTAAAGATAAGCTAACTATCCACCACCTCAGCCTCAAATCAAAGGCTATACAAAATGGCAAATGGCATAGATTCTGGAGTCAGATAAAATTGCATTCAAATTCAGTTTTGCTATTTATCAAATGTGTGAACAGAAACAAATTTTTAACTCCTCTGAGCTTCCAGAGAACTTTTTCTCACCATCTACCGTCTGACTGCTAAGTCAATGCCATATATTTTAGGCTTTTATGGGTTTTGTTTCTGTAACATTCCACTTCCAGTACCAGTAGCTATTTTAGTCAGGCTAAGCAAGATTAGGTTGTTGTAATAAAATACAGCAAGATCTCAGTGGTTTGACATTTATATCTTGCTCATTGTACATGTTTTTCATGGATCAGAAGGAGTATTTTCTCTATATTATCCTACTTGGGGACATGGGATAATGGAGGCTACAACTTCTAAATCTTCACCAGTTAGAGCATCAGGAAGAGGAAAACATGAAGAAACATTCATCAGTTCTAAATTGTTCCCAAAATAAATGACACTTTTTACCTCCTTTTATATTTCATTTATAAGAGAAAGGAGCATAGCTATGCTTAACTTCAAGAGAGCAAGGAAATGTGACACTTCCCATTGCACGGAATTTCCCATGTTTAAAATTGATAAAGAGTACTAATATTTATTGCATCTTTAAATATTTAAAATAAATATTTTTAAATATTTATTATTATTTAAAATACTAATATAAATAAATAATAATATTTAAAATGAATTAAATAAATAATTAAAATGAATAATAATTTTTAAAATAAATATTATTAAGTATTTGCCTTACATGGCATATATGACACATTGGCAAACTCTGTCAGCTCTACCTTCAAAATGAACCCTGAATCTGTCCAAATCTCATCTCCTGCAATAATAACCTTTCTCACAGATTGAGATTTTCAGACAACAGATGCCGACATGAAATTAGGAGTGCAAAAACGATATCAAGAGTATAACTGTAAGTGTTCTCCAAGCAACAGTACCAGAGATTGCTTAAAAGGAATTGGTTCACTGACAATGGCTGTTGCTAATACCATGGTCCATACCCCTGCACTCTGGCCCAACTGCCCTTCTTGTTTAAGTTTACCTCAGCCCAGTGAGGCAGGCCCTGCCCACAGAAAACTAGCACAAGCCCCTGCCCACACCATGGCCCTAAAGTGTAGGGTCTTAGAGGTCAGCAGACATGGCTGGCTCTTGGAGTGAAGGCAGACAAACAACCTGAAGGCAGACCAAGGAAAAGGTGATCTAAAGAACAACTGGGACACACAAGGGTAGAATATATGAGTTCTAAGTGAAACACATACAAATAACATGTCTGATGGAGAGTTTAAAGCAACAATCATAAGGATACTCACTGGGCTTGAGAAAAGAATAGAAGACATGAGGCAGACCCTTACTACAGAGACAAAATATTAAAAAAGAATTAATCAGAGATGAAGAGTGCAGTGAATGAGATTGGAAACAGGCTTGATGCAAGAACAGCAGGCTGGAAGAAGCAGAGGAACAAACAAGTGACATAGAAGACAGAAAAATGAAGCTAAACAAAAGAGAGAAAGAGGAATTATGCAATGTGAGAATAGACATAAGGAATTCAGTGACTCTGTCAAAGTTAATAACATTTGTATTATAGAAGTCCCAGAAGAAGAAGAGAGAAAAGGGGGGCAGAATACATATTTAAGGAAATAATAGCTGAAAACTTCCCTAATCTGGGAAAGGAAATAGACATTCAGGTACAGCATGCATAGAGAACCCCCATCAAAATCAACAAAAGCAGGCCAACACCAACACATATTGTAATTAAATTTGCAAAATATAGTGATAAAGAAAAAAAATCTTAAATGTAGGAGGACAGTAGTCCTTAACTTACAAGGGAAGACCCATAAAGTTAGCTTCAGATATCTCCACAGAAACTTGGCAAGCCAGAAGAAACTGGCATGATATATTCAAAGTGCTGAATGGGAAAAATCTGCATGCAAGAACACTCTATCCAGCAGGGCTATCATTCAGAAGAGAAGGAGAAATAAAGAGTTTCCAGACAAACAAAAACAAAGGGAGTTCATGACCACCAAGCCAGCCCTGCAAGAAATATTAAAGGGGGCTCTTTGAGTGGGAAAGACAGACCAAAAGTGACAAAGACAAGAAAGGATCAGAGAAATCTTGGGAAACAATGACAAAACAATAATAAAAGGGCACTAAATACATATCTATCAATAATAACTTTGAAAGCAAATGGACGAAATGCTCCAATCAAAAGATATAGGGTATCAGAATGATTTTTAAAAAAAGAACCACTTGTATGCTCCCTATAAGAGACTCCTTTCAGACCTTTAGGCAAATTGCACGTTTGTCTTTAGACAAATTCAGACTGAAAGTGAGGGGATGGACAAGGCACATGGGTGGCTCAGTCAGGTATGTGTCTACCTTTGGCTCAGGTCATGACCTCACATCCTGGCCTTTGTTTGGTGGGAAGTCTGCTCCTCCCTCCTAATCTCCCTCATTCTCTCTGTTTCAAATAAATAAATAAAATCTTTTTTTTAAAAAGTGGGGGCATGGAGAACCATCTATCACATTAACGGACAACAAAAGAAAGCTGGAGTAGCCATACTTACATCAGACAAACTAGATTTTAAACCAAAGATGCTAACAAGAGATGAAGAAGGTTACTTTATCAAAATAAAGGAGACAAAACAACAAGGAGACCTAACAACTGTAAATGTTCATGTACCCAACATGGGAGCACCCAAATATATAAAACAATTAATGACAAACACAAAAGAAATAATTGATAAGTTACAATAACAGTAGAGGACTTTAAAACACCACGTAGACAGCATTGAAACACAGCATCAACAAGGAAACAATGGCTTTGGATGACACTGGACCAGACTGACTTTTTTTGTCTTGATAGAAAAGTACTGGAGCACCTGGGTGGCTCAGTCAGTTAAGTGTCTGCCTTTGGTTAAGGTCATGATACCGGGATCCTGGGGTTGAGTCCTGCGTCAGGCTCCCTGCTCAGTGGGGAGTCTGCTTCTCTCTCTCTCTCTCTCTCTTCCCCTCTGCCCTCTGTTCCTGCTCTTTTATGCCTTGCTCTCGCTCTCTCTCTCAAGTACATGAATGAAATCTTAAAAAAAAAAATAGAAAAAGAAAAATACCGAAAAGTTTTAATTCTCTGAATACCAAGAGTTAATATTTTATGACTACCCTTTGAAAATAGGGTACTTGGGAGCAATTTTGAAGTTTTCAAAATCAGTCTAAAGCTTATTAAATCCAACATGACTTTCACAGACTGCAAAACGACTTCCTTATAAAAGAGGAGCAGCCAGGCTTCGGGTGGGTCTGTCACTGTGCTCAGCTAAGTTTCTGTCGGGCACAGAGTCCGGGGGCCTTCCCACTCCTTCCATGGGGGCCTTGGTTCAGCGACACTTTATTTCATGTGTCCCTTGAAAAGCCCTTTCTGATGTTCCCTATCCATGCAGTCCCGTAAGGGTGATGCCTTCCTCTCAGCCTGAACGCATTTATTGGAGTGTACGTGAAATAAAGAGCCATCCCCCGCAAGATGAACTTCTGATTCTCTGTGGCAGTTTCCTGGCAGACATGCAGGTTGAGAACTCCCGTTCCTGCGTCCACAGCTACGCGGGCTGTGGCTGGTGGGTGCAATAGCGTACTTTGTTCTGGGACATGTACTTGAAAAACTGCTGCTGACGCATTCCATGACAGGTACAAAAGGACCCGGTGTCCCACGATTTGGTTTTCACTGGGAGGGTAAGAGTCAAAGCAGTAACCTTTCAGTCGTTTGTTCCAGAACATCCCAAAGAAGGTAGGCTTGTGGTCAGGCCCGTGCGATTCTGGGTACACGTTCTCCAAGAACACCTGAAACCCTTCGACCGGAGTTTTGCATGGAGCTGCCTCCTCTCTGTTACATCCCCAAAGGGCTCCACAGGGGCGGGGGGCTGTGATGGTCATAGAGCTCTTTAAAGTCATCCATCCACATGTCAGCTGTTCGGATGCTGCTGGCCCACAGCCTTGTTGCAGGAGTAGGGTTGAGTATACTTTAAAAAAAAAAACTGACTACCCGGCCAGCCTCGAGATAACTGCAACTCCGGCAACATAGTAGCAATGTGCTTTTTGAAAGTAAAGCTTACATTTTGAAACAGTTTGAGGCTTACAGAATTAGCACTAAGAGAGTAAGACAGTTCTCCTATACCCCCACAATCACATTTCCTCTATTATTATCATTTTATGGTAATGTGGCACATTGTAACACACTGATATTGAGATGTTATCATTAACCGAAGACTATACTTTATTCAGACTCTCTCAGCTTTTCTCTAATGTTGTTTTTGTGTTCCCAGATCCCATGCAGGGTACGACCTCATCTTTAGTACTCTTAGTATCTTCCTAGGCTTCCCGTGGCTGTGACAGTTCTGTCGATTTCTGTGAGTGTTATGCCCCTGACAGTTTGAAATTTGTATCAGCACTCCGAAGTTCTTTAGCTTACTGTTAGCACGGTGTGTCTTTCTCCATCCCTTTACTTAAGCCTCTCGGAGTCACTGTACTGAAAGTAGGGGCTCGCAGACGTTATAGATACAGCTGCAGTTGTGAAATTCGCTGCGACTTTTGATTGCTATTTAGAGACCATTCCCATTTAAAGTGGATTCTGAAATACTTGCACTGGTATCAACCATGCCTGTAGCTATTTCCTACTCATTACAAGAGGCTTACTTTCCTGCTTTCTCTGGTTTTAATTGAGCATTTTACATAAAGGCAGTTTTTTCGTTCACTTCTTAGTGTATCAATTACAGGTGCTTACAAACATTTTAGATCTTTCCTTAGAGGTTGCATTTCACTTCAAACTAATGTAAGGGCACCTTCAAATGACACTCTTGACAAACCGAGCAGGTAACTTACACTATTTCTGCCCATTTTCCCACGACTGCCATTCTTTTCACTTAACTCCTGTGCTATACTCACCGGCTACGTTATGACTCTCATTATTGAAACATTTATTTGGCATTTATCAAGAATAAGATAAATTTTATTATTTAAACAAGTTACTTTTGGGGTGCCTGGGTGGCTCACTTGGTTAAGCAGCTGCCTTTGGCTCAGGTCATGATCCCGGAGTCCTGGGGTCCAGTCCCACATTGCATCGCATCCCCTTGCATCTGACTCCCTGCTCAGTGGGGAGTCTGCTTCTCCCTCTCCTCACTGTTCCTGCTCTCTCGCGCGAACTCTGTCTGTCTCTCTCTCTTCTCTCTCAAATAAATAAATTAAAAAAACATAAATAAACAGGTTACTTTCTGATCTATTAAGAAAAATTAACTTTGTTTGCCTTCCTGTGTTTCTTCCCTGAGGCACTCCCTTTCTTATGTAAATCCAAATTTCTGACCTTCATCATTTCTCTTCTTCCTGAATAAAATCTTTCCATTTTTTGCAGGATAGGTCTAACGGTGACAGTTCCCTTCATTTTTCTTTGTCTGAGAGAAAAAGTCTTTATTTACTCTTCTTTACCAAATAGTTTTAACCAGATGTATAAGGATGCTAGGTTGGTGAATTATTTTTTCTTTTGGCACACGAAAAATGTCCCCTAATTCTCTTTTGCTTGCATGGTCACTCACACGACTTCACTGTAATTTTCCTCTTGGTCCTCTATGGGTTTTGTTCTTGGTGTTCTTGGTGTGCGCGTGTGCGTGTGCGTGTGCGCGTGTGTGTCTTGGTCTGGCTTTCTTCCAGATTTCTTAGTTATCTTTTCGTTTATTCACATTTATAGGCCACGAGGTAGCTTGCTGTCCTGTGAGCTTTCTGGGTATCTGATTCAGTGCCCATCAGTAATTTGGAAATTTCACAGTCATCATTTTTCAAATATCTTTTCTGCTCCTTTTCCCCTTACTTCCACTTCTGGCATTCCAATTATGTCTATGTCATGTATTTTGAAATGGTTCCACAGTTTTTGGATGTTCTACTCTGCATTTTTTCATGTTTTGTTTTGTTTTTTTTTTTCTCTATTTGCGGCTCACTTTGGGAAGTCCTTGTTGGCCATTCTTCAAGGTCACTGATTCTTTACTTGGGCAGGTCACAACTCCTGAGGACCCCATCAAAGACATTTTTCACAGCTATTGCCGTAGTATGAATTCTGGCATTCCCTTTTTATTCTCTTTCACGGTTTCCACCTACCTACCTCCATTGCCTATCTATTATTATTGCATGTTGTCTACTTATCCCATTGGAAATCTGAACATATTTATCATAGTTGTTTATCTTCCCTGTCTGATCACTCTAGCTGCTGTGTCATATCTGAATTGGATCTATATTGCTTCGACTGTTTGTTCTTTCTGGAACTCAGATGATTCAAATGTTAGCCCATTGGCTTTCATCCCACAGCTCCCAAACTCTGTCCATGTTTGTTTGCTTATTGTACCGTTTTCCTTAAGAACATTTTCATTCCTGAACAACAGCATAGTCTGATCTGGCCTCAAGTTCACTGATTTCATCTTCTGTCATCTACAGTCTACAATGGATCCCAGCCAGCAGTTTTTTATTTTCTTTATGATATTTTTAAATATTTAATTTCCATTTGGCATGTTTCATATTATTTCTGTAACTTGGCAGAGCTTTGCTCTCTTTTTTTAATTTCATAGTAATCCATAATTACTCCTTCAAGAAATTTTATACTGGCTACTTTAAAATCTTTGCAAGCGAGTCCTAACATCTGATTCATCTCTGTTGTTGTCGGGGTTTGCCTTTTCTCGTTTAAGTTTTGACTTCCCTGGCTCTACGTCTGAAGAACAATTTTTTTATCCTGACCTGCACAGTTTGGATAGTCTATGAAAAGACTCTTGATCCTTTCATAGTAAGTTGCCCTGTTTTAAGGTTTGGCCTGCCTGTTCTGGCCTACTTTGGGGGGACGCAGTTCCATTGTCACTTCATTTCATGAGCGTTTGCAAAGCATTCCTGAGCTACGTTGTTCTGAGTCCACCTGATTTTCTGATGGGTGACTGCCAGACATGCCCGTGGTAGCAGAAAATGCTTCCATGGGCCGTGGGATGTCATTAGGTGGGGGTGTGGGATTCAGGGCCTAAAGGATGCAGAACATTCTCGCCTGGCCTGTGTTTCAGTCACCCAGTACCACTGGCCTTCCTACTCTATATCTGCCAGTACACCCAGGGGAGGGGGTCATCTACCATGACACCTGCTGCTGCTGGTGGGAGGGCTAGGAGCTGCAGGCCTGGGTATTTCTCCACCACTGGGTGGAGTGTGCAGGCACCCCAAAACTAGATCGCCTTCTGGTACGAATGCCAGGCCCGGTTGCTTTCTGCCAATGAGTGGAGGGACTGCAGGCGCCTGGCCAGGATGTTTTGCTGGGCAGCATGACGTGAGCCCCCATATCCAGCTGGAACCTTTCTGTTGGCTGGAGTAGAGAGAGACTCTGGCCTTGGATCCCCTTCTGCCATTGAAGGGACACCTAGGAGACATGAAGCCTACTGGAGTCACCTGTGCAGGTGGTGATGCAAAACTGTGGTAGTCTTGAGAAGTGCACAGGTGGGTCAGGCCTCTGAGAATCAGCTATAGTTGCTGCTTTGGGAAGGTGGATCCTGCTGTTTCCTTCATTTGGAGGGGCAGAGTGGATGGACCTGCCCCGCAGGCCAGGCCTAGTTCTTGCAAATGCTGCGGTTAGTTCCCTTGGTACTTCTCTTGTGTGTCCATCTCTCCTTTATGTCACAGTTGAGCTTCCATTTTTCCTGATGTTCACCCATTGAAAGCAGACCCTGTTTTTATTTTCTTTGTTGGTTTTGGTTTTTGTTTTTGTTTTGCTGTGTCTGTGTACTTTATTTCTTTCTCCGTTCTTCCTGTGTTTTTCTAGGAGTGTTGGCGTTTCTTTGATGCCCATCGCTGAAACTCGATTTAATTCTAGATAGTGGTAGGGGCACAGGGGTGGCTCACATGGTTAAGCATCTGTTTTGGCCTCGGGTCATGATCTCTGGGTCCTGGGATGGAACCCTGCCTTGGGCTCCCAGCTCAGCAGGGTGTCTGCTTCTCCCTCTCCTTCTACCTCTCCCCTTGTGCATGTTCTCTCTCTCTCTCTCTCTCTCTCTCTCTCTGTATCTCTCTGTCTCAAATGAATAAACACGATCTTTTTAAAAAAGAAGACAAAGGTCAGGGAATTCACCATAGCATAGATATTCAAATCCTTAGGTCCTTAGGTAGAACACGTTTTCCTTTCCACCAGTTACACTCTTTTCTTGATAATTTGTTGAAATATTTCCAAGGAAATCATTTGAATTTAGAGGGCAGAAGCAAAAAGAAGTGAGGCTCCGCTATCATCCCCGCACACCAACATTCTTGTTGGTATTTTTCTAAGTACAGCTCTATGCAATGTTCCTAATCTGTCCTTTGGACATTCTTTACTAATGTCTAGCTATGATCAAAGATCTGGTTAGAATACCCTTCTCCCTCTTTCCATGCCTCTATGTTTGCCTTAAAAAATGTGAGCTTTATTTACAGCTCTTTCACTTGATTTGTTAGTCTTATGGACATTTGGCTCTCAATAGCAGTCTATTTGCCTCAGGTTTTCTATCGTTATTGACTGAGTTCATACGATACCAAATTCATTAAAGCAGAGTCCTTAGAATGAATGTCCCTGACTTAGCACGTGCTTCCAATTTTTTGCCTATTGCTTTTATACTTGAATGACAGATTTGATTGCAGAAAAAATTGTTAGGTCACACATTTTTCCTTGATGATTTTGTAGCTGTTGCTTTGTCAAAATGTGTGTTTCAAACCTCAGCATTCTACTAATACCTGGTAGGACAAGCTTCTGAAATTAATATTCTTTTGGAACATATTTCAGAGCAGGATTTGTGTATTTCTTTTAGACTAAAAAAAAAAACCAGACGTAAAATTCATATAGGGGTCATTTCCACTTCCACCTATGGTCGTGATGAAAGAGCCCGTTTCAGTCCTATTATCTCACAGAGAAAAACAAAAGTCTGGATAAAGGGGGAAGATAGCCAACATTGCTTAAAGGCATCAGAGAACTTCTTCTCTGCCCAGCACATCCAGGTAGAGGAAATCTGGAGAACAGAGAAGCTCTGCAGGGGAATGCAGCAATCCTGTGCTACTTTTCTCCCCTCAGGGAAGTGCTGAAGGCCACAGTGCCCCGAGTGACAGGGCATCATTCTATAGACAAAGCACCCACCAAGTGAGAGAAGACAGCAGCTCCTCAGAAAACTCGCGGGGCTAGGGAACAAAACTCAGAGTCCGACTTACAGAGCAGTCAGTATTTGAGAAGTCGAGGCCTTAGGAAGAAGAAAGGCGGGCAGACCTGAGACCTGCACTGGGTGGTTTTCTCCCTGGAGGCATTCCTCCATACCTAAGCTGCATGGGACCTGAGACTAGGAAGCTGAGCAGACAGCTGTTCAAAGTCTCAACAGATTTCTCAGCAGTCCCAGGGTGTAGGGAAGTAAAAAGAGGCGTGCCTGCAGAACTCACCGGAAAGAGGGCCCCCAGAAACCACCCCAGACTGTCAGTGGGGACCCCTGAAGGGCTACCTACCATCCGGGAGGGGGGGGAAACCTGAGGTGGTGCAAGCCTTATAAAGCCCGGAGCACCCTTGAGTCAGCTCAGCCCCTGGCTGGATTGATGTCATGGCCCCTACCCTGGAGGCCTGCCAGGGAGAAGGTAAAACTTCTACGGAGGGAGACGCATCCTCCAGGAGCACTCAGCTTTTCCGTAAACAATGCCTGGCACTTAATTAAACCACCAGACTCATCAAAACCCAGATGAAGAGAAAGAGGAAGAGATAAACATCCCCCAGAATACCCCAATAGCATACTTATCGGACACGGACCGTGAAATAATTATGATTAATATGTTCAAGAATATGGATGACAAACTTGAGGTTTCATCAGGACACTAGAATTTCTAAATCAAATGGATACACTGAAAAATGGAAAACTAAAAACTACAATCACTGACATCATGCATTCCACATTGGAGGGTAACAGCATACCAGAACCGGCAGAAGGGAGGGGGAAGACAGGGAAAACTTCAGGGAAAGGGCAAGCAGAAGGCTGACAGGCGCACAGGTTTGTCCATGGGATCGCAGAGACACAACTTGTGCATAGAAGGAGCAGGGCAGACGATGATTTCAGCAGCAGCTAATACCTACGCAGCCCTTGCTGGGTACCGGACACTCTGCCTGGGTTCTGCCATCATTATCCAGAGACAGACTTAGGTACCCCTTCTGGAAGGCTGCCTCTGGCCCTCGGGAGACACTTCTGCCTCCTGATCAAAAGCCCTAAAATGTTTTTATTGTGGCAAAAACATATTTAGGGTGTGAAACGGTCACTGTGACCGTTTGAAGTGTACAATTCAGGGGCATTAATTAGGTTCACAATCTTGTGCAACTATGACCGCTCTTGCCAAACTGTTTACTACTGCGAACAGAAACGCTGTGCACGTTGAACAATGACTCCCCCTCTACTCTTCCCACCTAGTCCCTGGTATCCTCTACTCTACTTTCAGTCTCTATGATTTTGCCTCCTTTTTAGACATTGAACCATCCGTCAAATCCTAAGGGACATGTCCTTTTGTGTCTGGGCTGTTTTGCTTAGCATGAAGTTTGCAAGCTTAACCGACTTGTAGCATGTAGCCTAAAGACACTGTTCAAGTTAGAAATACAAGGTTTCCATTTTCTTTTCAGTTGGCAAGAAAAATTTGGAACCAACCTTTGGGATCCCACTGTAGGCATGTGCACAATTCACTGCGTGCCTTGTCGGCCAGACCTCGGATATCTTAGGCGTGAGTTTAGGCCATGATCAAGTAAGGTTTCCCCTTCCCCAGCAAGTCTCCCAGTAATAGATGTGTGGTTTCCGTAAATGAGTGAGTGGGGTGTTCTCCATTCTGTGAGACAGAAGAGAATTGAAAGGCTTTTTCATCACGGACCGTTTATTTTCTATTCAAGATTAAATTAAGTGAGATAAGAAATTACCTACACCGGATTCTCAGACCCCTGATGGTGAAGTTTCTGTTCTTAGTAGGTGAATTACTTTAAGATCAGAGCAGAGAAGTTATACTCTCTCTTCTAACTCTCATCAAAGAAACCCGGCTATCTCCTGTGGAAAGAAAAGCAAACGAACAAACAAACAAACAAACAAACAAAAACCATTTTTGCTCCCAGGGTCAGTGTTGGTGGACACAACCTATTCACCGTTGCTCTCACATTAGGGGACTCTTTTCTGACATACATCCAATATAATCGACAGAGACAGCACTCAGCCACCACAGCACTTCTCCTTTCTCATTTGGGTATCCGAAGGGTTTGCTTCATCTATTGCAAGACAGATTTTAAAACTAATGGGCAAGCACGGAACTATCAACAGAATAAGTAGTAGAATTAATAATGACGGGGCATCCTCCTGTGTCCTTGCTCTTACTCACCTACAGTATCTACTGTGAGTAGGTATGCTTCTTACCTTCAGTGCCTGGATTTTCTATGAAGAGCTGAGTAAGACTACAGTAAGTTTTCAGAGGAAAGAGGGAATGTCACATGTCAACAACAGGTGGAACAGGCGAAACAACAACAGGCGAGTCTGAAGGATTCGTGACATATGAAAACACTGATTGAAATTTAATGGAATATTAAATATTAAATATCTAGTCCAAAGACTAGATCCTGAGTTGTTTTAATAATGGGAATCTCCCTCTTGCCGGTACTCTTCAAAACAGACTCACACACCAAGAACTCGTCAGTCTACAAATGGCGTTGAGTCACATGCATCTACCTAACTAGAGAACAGAGCATTCAGTTTGGCAGGATTCTCATGTCAGGAAACACAGTCCTTTAAGGATGGACACTAAGGACGGAGGGGAACCGAGTCAGACCCTTCTGGCTTGGGGTAAAACACGGTAGGGGAGTAAAGTCAACGTAAAGAAGAACAACTCTTTGCCTTTGTGAGTGGCAACCTATTACTGGCATGAAGTGGAGTATGGGGCATCAGAAAGGTCTTCTGGGAACTTCCTCTGATGTTCTGGCAGGACATGGTCAGGCCTCTGATGTCACGACAGAGCCACGTGGGACCAACTGCACAGCAGAGGCATTCTTTGTAACTATGGTCGGACGTACTGGCAACACGACCAGGGTGGCGGCTACCTCCGAGTATGGTAAGATTGCTGAGTCTCTAAGCCACTTTCTGTGGCGGTGTGTTAGGCCTTGAAGTCTTCTTGTGTCAGCGCATGGCTGAGCTCCTGTGATCCCACATGTCACGCTGGATCAGGCTGTGCAGCATGGGCAGCAGGGATAGTGTGGGGCAGTGTATTTGTTTACAAGAGCTGCCATAACAAAATGCCCCCACTGGGTGGCTTTAAGAACAAAGGTTTATTTTCTTACAGTTCCAGAGGTAGGAAGGCCAAGATCAAGGTCCCCATAGGGTTGGTTTCCCCTGGAGCCTCTCTTCTTGGCTTGCACATGGACACCGTCTTGCTGCCTCTTCACATGCCGTCTGTCTGGGTTCACACACCCCTGGTTTCTTCCCGTGTGTCCTGTGCCACCATCTCCCGTCATCAGAGAAGTGGCCAGAATTGAAAGTGTGTCCCCTTCCCGACATGCACTATGTCTTGTACTGTGCTGAGGAAAGAACGGACCCCTTTCCCTTCCCCCGTTTCTCTTTCCCACGGTAAATGTAGTAAGTCAGAGGTGGGACCATGGACCAGGGTAGAGGGAAAATAATGTGCCTTAGAGGCACTAATCAGAACCCTGAACAAGCCACCTCACCCCTTCTCTAGGAGTCTGTGGTCCCTCATGCATAACGAGGAGATTAATGCCGGCTACCTATGTTATAGAACGGTTGGAAGCACGGAAGAAGGTGGCAGTTATGAAAGTGGTATGTGGAAACGGTATGTGGCTCAGTCTTTATGAATTTACCCCCTTCAGTGCATATTCAGTCCTTACCCTTGACTGTGTTTTTGATCCTAGGAGCCCTGCCTCTCCTTCTCACTGGATTTATTGATCTCTGATCCAACCGCCTTTCCTACCAACGCCCAATTGTAAGAAAAACTGATCTTGTTAAAAAAAAAAAAAAAAAAGGATCATGTCCGATCCCAGGGTGGGACTCTGGATTTCTCCAGTGCAGTCATTGATTGTTTTCCCATTCTCCTTTGCCAGGTGATGGTATTTCCAGCCTCCTCTGCATCCAACGGTGGTGGCCCCGTGACCCAGTTCTGCCCACGGAAGTGGATGGGCCACATGTAGGAGTCTTCTGTGGAAGATTCTGTTTCTTCACAGGAAGGACATGTGAGCAGGGGGAATGTTAGTCCAGCCATCAGAAAGAAAGGAATTCTGCCATTTGTGACAGGGAATTAGAGCCGGGGTCCTCTTCTGATCCAGTCTTCCTATTTTGGCCAGAAAGTCTCAGAGGCAGTGTTGCATTATTCTCTCAGGAGGCACATCCTGCATGGCTGCCCCTCTTTTTATAATGCCAGCCTGGGGCGCTGGTGTCCGTTGAGGCTTAAAATGGAGATATTTTAATTCTATCTACCCTTCTTTATGTATGAGATAGACTTCTTCTCTGATGAGCAACTTCCTTCATCCACTCTTTGGGAACCAATGTTACAGTTCATATGCCAAACACGGGACAATTGTTTCATTATTTGCCTCTGCTCACCCAATTTCCAAACAATGAATTTATTTCCTAGCATTTAGTAATGGTGACTGTGAGGTCTGTGTCTCTTTAGAGTCGCTGTGGTCTCGATATTTAATCGCAGTTGATGTAGCTTAGTTAGGTCCATCTTAGTGATGATTCTTACTGACACTCAGTTTGTCCCTAAGTGACGCAGACTCAATCTCAGTCTGCCGGCACAGGCGCGAGCTCTCAGCAGGCGCTTAGTAAATGTGTGCTGAAAGTATGCCAAAGAACTGAGTGAGGTGTATTGATATCACACTTGGCTGTTCTGTCATAACAATATATTGCTGTGGCCTCCCCTCCAACAAATGTTTGAAACTGACATTACCCCTTTGCCCTCTTCGGTGTTATTCAAGTAGTACTGCACTGGGATCAGAAGATTTAACACTCACTCCCTCGTTGGATCTTTCTACATTAATGGGGGTGCGGTGGGAGGCAAGTGACCTCAACTCCTGGGTTTGATTTTCTTTTGGCTTCCAAAATTCATTTCCTCACATGACCATTAAGTCTCACTCACACTGTTTTCTCTGTGCTCACCTGTGCCATCATCTGCTATCGCTCTACTTCCCAGAAACTTGCAGAGCCCAGATACCTCTTTCCCTAACAGAGCCCCTCCTTATCACAGTCCCAGCACTCCTATGGGAGTAGTTTGTCAGCAAATCAACAAGTGTCTTTATTCTGCTTCTTCATCTCAGTGGTTTTTCCAGTTATGACTGTGCAAGTTGAAGGCCAAGAGTTTGACCTGGGTCTTGTCAAAGACCCTTTGGTGACCAGCCTCCATTTCCTCAAACTTCAGTTTTCTGATTTCTAACATGAGGCTAAGAGCTAGCTCTCCTGCGTCGACATGAAATGGGTTCCACAAAAGATTGTTAGAACACTATAAATCATACAATGTCCGGATGTGCAAATTTTTTTGAAGACAAGCTGCTATGTGGGAAATGTTGGATCAAATGAGGGAGAATTTGACAACACGCTGACCTTACCCCAGTACTCTTAGGGATGGCAGTAATATTTACACACGGATCACCGGATTACATGCGGGAGTTGGTTGGCTATTGTGTTAACATATAGGGATCCTTTTTTCTCCTTTTAACCCAGACTTGACTACTTTCTGGAAGGACTACTCCAGCAACTGGTTATTTGGTGTTTCAGTTCTACCTGAGGATGCTTCACCTATTTTTTTGGTAACAGTTGTGGGTGCTGATAGGAAATGAACAAGGCTGTGTTAAATGATTCCAGTTTTTGGAGGTTTTCATATTTCTTTTCATAAATGTATGCAAATTTGACAGTAAGAGTATTATAGTGTTAGCTTTGGTTTTGTAGCTCTATCCTTACTTAACAATGGAACAATTGGATGAGTAACTTCTGAGAGTGTGTTATGGAAGTAGAAAAAGGCAAAATCTTAGGTTAAACAGAAAAGAAAATATGTCCATCCTAAGACAGTCCCCATTACCTACAACTTCCACAACTGGGTTTCAGACATTTCAGATCTGACTGAAAGTGCTCTCCCATACCTTAATGTAATAGTGTTGGGCAGTGGTGTCTGAAAAAAAAAAAGCTGTTGAAATGACTTATAATTCTTGCTTTTGTGTTTCCTTGTGGTCTCTCTGTATCCTTGCAACTCGCACCCCAGGGTGTAACTATAGATGTGGATTCAAATAGGGCCTGACATGGAGAGAAAGCTTTTACTCAGACATTAGGCCCCCTCGATGATGCTGTTGCTATGGGAGATGATGCATCCTGATTGTGCTGTTGCCATGGTAACCATGCACTTGACCCAGACTTGTTCAGACCTGACACACCAAAGGCAGATTTTCCTCAGCTGCCAGCACCATCTCCTTTGTCAGTTCAGAGTGAGAAAAATAGAGTCAACAGAATTATTTTCCCAATGATATTCACTACTGTATAAGTAATTTGGTACCGTAATTGCACAGGATTGCTTCTATAATTTTTAGTATTGTAAGACAGTATGGGCGCATATAGATCATTTGTACAATGTGAAATATTGGATAAAGCACACCAATTGCTTTCCAAAGTGTTGAAGGAGGACCCAGCTCATATATTATTCATGATGTTAATGAAATGAAATAAAGTTAACTAGTGCCTATTGAGCGTTTTCTATCTACCAAGCTCTATTCCTTATCCTGTAAAGGTAGCTTGCTTAGTACCAGCTTAGTATTCAATGCATAATACACCCAAAATAATATATGCATGAGATAGTGGTACATGAATCAAAGCAGATAGGAACAGAGAACAGACAACCTAATAGGTGAGAAATGGTTTTCCAAAGTAGTGTTAATTTAAGTTCTTGTTGCTATCAGTAGATTTGACATCTTTAAATATATTTAAGGGTCATTTGTATTTCTTCTTCTAAACTATTTGTTCTGCTTTTTTGTCATTTTTGTGATGGATTATGGTCTTTTTTACTTGACTTTAAAAAGTACATTTATTTGGAATATTAGCTCTTTATCCTTAATATATTTGGGGGAAAATATTTTCTCTCACCTGATTATTCAATTTCTCTTTGACTGGCTTTTTATTAGTCTCCCTCATTGTTTGTTTTTTCATTGTGTATTCTAGCTATTCTTGAATATTTATTTTTTCTCCAGAGAAACTTTAGAAAAAACTCATCTTTTCTCTAGAAAACAACAACTTGCTGGTATATTTGTATTGAGAATGAATTAAATTTTGACACTAATCATATTTTAGTGTGTTGAACTTTCTCATTCAAAAACAAAATCTAATTTTTCTACTTTTATGGATTTCCGGAGCCTAAACTTTTCCTCATATAGCTTTCTACATTTCTTGTAAAGTTTATTTCTAAGAATGTTATCTTATTCATTGTATTATAAATGAGATTTTTGTTTTCCATTATATCTTGTTTCTGGTTATTGTTTATGTGTATTAAAAGTCATTGATTTTAGTATATCAGTTTATATCCTTCTAAATTTACCAAATCTTTTATTATTTGTGTAGTTTTATCACTACATTTTTGACTTGTCCCAATGTCATATAATCTAGAGTTTCAATTCTTTTTGTAATTCATATACCTATAACTTAAAAAAATTATTTTTAGTGTTTGTTTTTTAGTTGTGGCTAGTAGCTCCACTGCACATTTGAATAGTGAACACTGAAATATTTGAAAAAGTGTAGACAACTTTTATTTGTTCTTGACCTTAGCAGGAAAGTCTCTTGTGTTTCCCATTATGAATTTTATTATTTACTTAGTATTGATATAAAATAGACACTTCCTTACAAATATATACTCATATATAGGAAGTACCTGTAATTCCTATTTTGTTGAGTTTTTGCAAGTTTATTTTATTTTGTTTTGATATTTTTTGTAATAAGTGTTGGATTGCACTGGATTCTTTTTCAGAATTTCTGGAGATTTTTATGATTTTTCTCCTTAGGCCTGTCATAAGATTAAGTATACTAACATATTTCCTAACTATTGAATAACCCCTGATTGACAACAGTAAATCCCACTTGTTCATGGTATATCATTATCTTTTATTAAAATATTTTATTTATTTATTTATTTGGGAGAGACAGCATGAAAGCAGGGTAGGGACAGAAGGAGAGGGAGAAAAGCAGATTCCCCACTGAGCACAGAGCCCACCTGGGACTGGTTCAGACGACCCTGAGATCATGACCTGAGCCATTATCAAGAGTCAGACAACCAACCACTGAGCCACACAGGCGTCCCTTTAGTATATTATTTTCTTAATGTGATATTAAATTCTGTCTATTGATATTAAATCTAGGAGATTTGCATCTATATTCATAATTGAAATTGTTCTATAGCTTACTATACTATCTTTGTCAGGTTTTGTTGCCAATGTTATTCTCATTTCATAAAAATAATTTGAATTCCTATCACTCTCCTATGTTTAGAATATATTGTGTAGCATTAGGACTAATGACTTATGTAGAATTGTGATTAGTTGGTGATTAAGTTTGTAGTAAAATTCTGTGAAAATTTTAAGGCCTGATGCTTTTCTGTGAGGCAGTTCTTTAATATGTCTCCCTATTTCTTCTATGGAAATTGGTTTATTTAAGATCTCATTCTCAATTGGAGTTACTTTTGACAAGTTATTTGTTCCTAGGAAATCATACTTTTCATTTAGGTTTTCAATTTATTGTGCAAAGAATTATTTTGTTATTATTTAAAATTTTTTCTCTGTCTTAATGGTTATTCTCCTCTATTAATTTCTTATTTTGTGTATTTGTGTTTTCTACCTATTTATTTATTACATTAACTAGTGGTTGATTACTTATTATTAATTTATTTTTACTATTTTGATTTATTTAGTTTATTTATTTATTAATTTAATTAATTTATTTAATATTTTGATTTATTTAGTTCTGCTATTTTTCTGTTTTTTATATCTTTGTGTTTTTTGTAATCTTTATCATTGCTTTCTTGTGTTTTCTTCTGGTTTACTTTGTTGTTTTTTTGCCAATCTTTAGGAGTTGAAAACTGAATTCTTTAATATTATTTTAAAAATTTATTGATACAAATATTAAATTCAAATTAAATTTAAATTTATTCAGTTTCCTCTAAAACTGTTTAAATATTTCCCATATATTATAATATGTAGGATTTCCATTACCATTTTTTTAATGCTGCTATTTTGGTTTGTATTTCCCCTTTCACTCAAGGCTTTTATTTTTTTTAAAGACTTTATTTATTTATTTGACAGTGAGAGAGAGATCACAAGTAGGCAAAGAGGCAGGCAGAGAGAGAGAGGGAAGCCGGCTCCCCGCTGAGCTGAGATCCTGATGTGGGGCTCAATCCCAGGACCCTGAGACCATCACCTGAGCCGAAGGCAGAGGCTTAACCCACTGAGCCACCCAGGCACACTCACTCAAGGCTTTTAATAGTTTTATGGGCCCAGCATGCTTCTGTTGTACAACTCTGCTGTCCTTAATAGAGTTTTTAAATTTTCTGATGGAAAGACTTTTTAAAACATTATCTTCATTGTATTATGATAAAAGAATGCTGGTTATGTTATTTCTATGTTATTTGATACTTTCTTTGTGATTTAGCATATAATAAAATTTTGTGAATCTCCCTGTGTGTTGGAGACAGTATTTTTCTATTGTCCAGTTGTAAAGTTTGATATATATCCAGAAGATCTACTGTATTGATTATGGGGAATGAGGTTCAGTTTCTCTCAGGCTGACTTTGTGGGCCACCTTAGAGGGATGGAAAGGGAAGAGTTTAGCACAGAGGAATAAGGAAGGTTGCTTTGATCTGGGGACTCCTACATAGTCAGAGACATAAAATTCTCTTGGCAATCATAAAGCATTCATTTAATCAATAAATATTCAAAAATGCCCTCTATGACAGACAAGCCATCTTTCACAGGATTCAGGTTTCTGCTTAAAAGACAAAGGTAGGTCTAAGCACTGTGAAAATCCCTGTCAGTCTCATTGTTACACTGTTTTGATTTTCTTCTTAATGCTTAGTACTCCTTTGTTCATATTCAATTCTTATTTTGCTTAATATCTCTGACCCCACTAAAATATAAACTCCACAGGGCACAGACATTTACCCGTTTTGTTTTCTATTCTATCTACACCACTTAGAATACTGTCGGTCACATGGTACACTCTAAATAAATATTTGTTGCATGCTGTATGAATAATACACACTCCATGCCTTCAGAAATGAAACTTCTGGTATTGGGGCAGGCAAAATAATATGTTTTTTTAATAGCAATAAAATATGATGTCACTATACATCACTACCTCATTTAATCCAACACATATTTAATAAGAACTTGCTTTGTTCTTGCCCCTGTGCTAGCCACTGTGGATATAAAGATATATTCAGCATAGTCCCTGAATTAAGTATCAAATATAGTAGGAATATCTCAATGATGAATTTTGCATTAGATTGTTATGCATTTAGCTCTAGTAATAATGACAACAACAAAAAAAATCAAACCACAACAAGAATAAAAAACAACTAATAACAAATTAAGTTAGTGGTTCTCAACCTATCCAGAATTTCAGAATCACCTGGAACATTTTCTAAAAAACAAACTCCTTGGATAACAGTAAAATTTTTATGGAGGAGAATTTAGCAATATTTAGCATATATCTGTTGTTCCATAAGTCCCAATTCTCATAATCAAAGAAACATTGGGAAAATATGAAATTGTTATTGATTATAGCAACACATGTTATAACAAAAACTGGAAAAATTAAATATCCATGAATAAAGGACTTGAAAAATAAAATAATTGAATATTATGCAGCTATATAAAGGAATGATGACTATTTCTACATATTGATTTGGAAAACTCTCCATATATATATTGACGAATGAAAAAAATCAAGATGGGGAAAGCTGTATAGTAATCACTTATAACACACAACGAGTATGAGTACATGTGGAATTCAAATCAACAAACTAAAAAAAATGTGCATATGGGACAGAAGACACAGACTGGAAGGGACAAGAAGACAAACTGGACTTTGCTAAAATATGTTCTTTAGTAGATTTGACTTAGGCATGATGTAAATTTTTGCATACTTATTAGATACAACTAATTGAATAAGATAAAAGCAACGAAAAGCAAAATGAATCTAATAGACTTTATCATGACCCAAATTGGTGGCACAACAATACAGAAACTATTTTTAACGATTGTAAAATACAATCATTTGTCTTGTAAATTCCTGTGAGATACAACCTGAGAATCAAAAGAGTCAGTTGAAATTTTTAAACTGTTTTCAGAATCAGGATTTTTATTGGTATTGTTGGTATGTTCTTTTTTTTTTTTACATTGTTGTTTGTGAATTTGGGGATAACAGTAATGAGTAATTTTGTTGGTGTCACTGGGAGTCAGGGCTGTGTCTTCAGAGAAAGGATATATTGATGAAAGATCAGTGACATAAAGTATATACCTTGAAGCCATGAATTCAAATGAGAAGTATCAGTATAAACTCGTTATATTTTACTTCAAAAATACATATTTCTTAGCTCTGTCCCTTACAAAGCACTAGAAACTGTGATGAATCTGGTAACATGCAGCCATGCACCATAATTTTGCTCTCTACCAAGCATTTTCCATTCAAAAATACATCAAGATTATGTAATGAATTAGCTAATTTTAGGAAATGTATAAGGTGAGCTGAGAACAACTTGATGTACCAGAATGGAGGAAGGACTACAGTGATCATGTAAAAAGGATTCAAGAGCTAATCTGAAAAGTCTATATGCCTAAAAATGCATCAGCTTGAGCATCTATAAGAACAGTAATTAAGGGGGCACCTGGGTGGCTCAGTGGGTTAAAGCCTCTGCCTTTGGCTCAGGTCATGATCCCAGGGTCCTGGGATCAAGCCTGGCATCGGCATCGGGCTCTCTGCTCAGCGGGGAGCCTGCTTCTTCCTCTCTCTCTGTCTGCCTCTCTGACTAATTGTAATCTCTGTTTGTCAAATAAATAAAAAATTAAAAAAAAGAACAGTAATTAAGTAGATTCAAATACATTAAGTGCATTTAAATATTGCATTCATAGTGATTCTGAAAATATGCCCCGTGATAACCTTTCAAAGTACTAGGGAATAAATTCATAATTTGAAGCTGATAAATAGAAGGAAAAAAGCAAATAACGATCCTTCCATTTGTGTATCTACTGTGTTACCAAATAATTAACGTGGAGAAGATTGTCTTTAGAGAAGTATTCTGGCTAATAAATGAGAAAGATAAATAAAATAACTTCATTCTATAATCTGTAATGAAATATTAGATCTAGGTGATAATCATCAGTGTCTGCTAACATCATAAAAAAAAGAGACAACCAGACATTATGTGTCTCCAGATGGAAATACACAGCACTACTTGTGAGGTATTCTTGCTAAAAGAAAAAAAAAGGAAGAAGAAAAAAAAAAAAACTTGGATCTAATAAAGGTTGTCTCTAACAACCAATTTATAGGTAAGTCAGGAGACATACATATATATGTTAAACAATGACAGAAGGAGGATGCCAGGAAAATCTATGAAACTCTAGAGAGAGTAAATGACCTAAATTCATCAGCAAATAAATTGAAAGAGAGAGAGAGAGAGAGAGAAAGGAACAGCCAGAGATTGAAAGTGACCTAATAGACATATTAACAAATTATAATGCATGAAAGTAAACTGGATCCTGAGCTGAAATAAATATTGGCTTATTTTTATATAAATATTTGAAATCTTATTTTCTTTTTTTATTAAGTTTTTAAATTTTAATTCCACTAATTGTTAACATACAGTGCTAAATTAGTTTCAGGTGTACAATACAGTGATTCAACAATTCTATACATCACCTGGTGCTCACTAAGATAAGTGTACTCTTTAATCCCCCTCATCCATTTCATCTATCCTCCATCCCATAACCAACAGTTTGCTCTCTATAGTTAAGAATTTGTTTAATGGTTTGTGTCTTTTTCCCCCTTTGTTCATTTGTTTTGTTTCTTAAATTTCACATGTGAGTGAAATCATATGGTATTTGTTGCTCTCTGACTGATTTATGAAATCTGATTTAAAGTCAGGGACAGAACCTTTATTAGACTCAAGTTAGATTTTTCTCCTTCTTCTTTTTGACAATAATATCTCATAGGTAGTTCTGTGTGCTTCTATCTGGAGACACATAAATGTCCATTGATGGATGAATGGATAAAGATGTGGTACACATATATACAAGGGAATATCACTCAGCCATAAAAAATAAATGGGATCTTGCCATTCGTGACAATATGGACAGACCTAGAGAGTATAATGCTAAGTGAAATAAGTTAGACAGAGAAAGATGAATACCATATTACTTAACTTTTATGTGGAATCTAAAAAACAAACCAACAAAAAACAAAAACAGAATCATAAGTACAGAGAACTAACTGGTGGTTGCCAGAAGGGAGGGACTTGAAGGACAGGTGAAATAAGTGAAGGGGACTAAGAGGTACAAACTTCTAGTCACAAAATAATTAAGTCATGGAGATGAAAAGTACAGCATAGGGAATAGAGTGAATAATATTGTAATAACATTGTATGGTGACAGATGGTGGCTATATTTATTGTGGTGAGCACTGAGTAATGTACAGAATTGTTGAATCACTATGCTGTACACCTGAAACTAATATAACACTGTGTGCCAACTACAAAAAAAAAAGTTAAGAGAGAAAAACTATGTATGAAACAACTGGAAAATGTTAAGCTAAGGATGAATATTTGAAGATATTTAGCAATTATAACTACTTTTTAAATTTTTTTTAAAATTTTTAAAAGATTTTATTTATTTGTTTGACAGAGAGAGATCACAAGTAGGCAGAGAGGCAGGCAGAGACAGAGAGGGGGAAACAAGCTCCCTGCTGAGCAGAGAGCCTGATGTGGGACTCGATCCCAGGACCCTGAGATCATCACCTGAGCTGAAGGCAGAGGTTTAACCCACTGAGCCACCCAGGTGCCCCACAATTATAACTACTTTTTAAAATGCAATAATGTTACTGTGCTTATAATTTTAAAGTGTGTATATCTTTTAGAGATACATACTGAAATAATTGTTTATTAAGTGATATGATGTTTAGGATTAGCTTCAAAATAACCTGTGGGTAGAGAAGAATGTGGGAGTATAGATCCAGGAATTCTTTTTTTTTTAAGATTTTATTTATTTATTTGACAGAGAGAAATCACAAGTAGAGAGGCAGGCAGAGAGAGAGAGGGAAGCAGGCTCTCTGCTGAGCAGAGAGCCCCATGCAGGACTCAATCCTAGGACCCTGAGATCATAACCTGAGCCAAAGGCAGCGGCTTAACCACTGAGCCACCCAGGCGCCCGATCCAGGAATTCTTAATTGTTGAAGCTGTGTGAGACTGACATGGTTTCTTTATATTATATCTTGTCATGTATCTCACACTGTTGATAACAGAAAGGTTTCTTTAATGTCCAAAGCCATAATGTAGACTATTTTTTTTTAAGATTTAAAAAAAATTTTTTTTGACAGAGAGGGAGAGAGCACAAGCAGAGGGAGTGGCAGAGAGAGAGGGAGAAGCAGGCTCCTCACTGAGCAGGGAGCCCTATGCTGGGCTCTATCCTAGGACACTGAGATCATGACCTGAGCCAAAGGCAGACACTTAACTGACTGAGCCACCCAGGTGCCCCAAGGTAGACTAATTAACCAGAATTTCTGGGTATGGTGCCAGGACACTGGTATTTCTAAAAGCTATTTTCAATTAATTTACTATGCAGCTAAAGTTTAGAGACAACGGTATAAATAAACAGGGCCTTACCATCCCCACTCCCCCACTCAGAATAAGAAGTACAGAAGTACACTTGCATTGGTTCAGCTGCTCAAAAATGCTAGGATTCCAAAGCTTCTAACCTCCTACACAACCATTTTTAGAAGGTTGACTCTAAGACCACATGCTTGTCACAACATGGCTGCAACAACTCCAGGTATTTCTATCAAATTCCAAGTATCATCATCTTTGCTCACATCTACCCTTTTTATTAAGAAACAGCCTTTTCTATATAAATCCCCTATACATTCTCTATATACTTCATTGGACAGACCTAGGCCACATGGCCACACTCAGATGTAAGGGAGGCTGGAAAGAACCATCACCTGGCAAAGGAGAATAGGATAGCTATGACTAGATTGGAGAAATTCTGAGCCTTCCCCCTGGACTGGACATACTGCTTCTTTAAAAAAAAAAATCAGTTTTTCTTACCACAGGGCATTGTTAGGAAAAGCCATTGGATTAGCAATCAACAAATCCAGTGAGAAAAAGCAGAGTTGGTTAGGTTGAAAACACAGTCAAGGATAAGGATTGACTATGCCCTGAGGGGAATAAACTCACAAGCATTGAGCCACATACCATTTCCAGGACTTTGGTAATTTCTGCCTTGTTCAGGTCTCACAACAATCCCATAACAAGGGCAGCCAGCATTGTTTCCATGTTATGCATGAGGGACTCAGAAGAAAAGGTGAGGTGGCTTGTTTGGGGGGTCCTATTAGTGCCTTCACAGCACATTACTTTACCCCTCTGCCATGGGCCATAGTTCTTTCTCTGGCTTACCAAGATCACTTTCTGAAACATGAACAGGGAAAGAAAAAGAGGTCCACTATCTCCTAGGCAGAAGCAGACATATTTTTATGCTGGCTCCTTCTCTAATGATGGAGTCTTCTGGCAGAGGTGGAGGCATTAGGGTGACCTAGAGCAGAACTTGCCCTTCATTGCAGCTATTAGCAATCTGCACATCCAGGTCACGTGTTATCTTGGATTCTACTAACTCAGTCAGGCATTGGTAGATAGTGTGGAGCCTGACACTTATATCTGGGGATCTTGGCAATGTCACCATCCTCAGAGTTGGCTTTCTTGCTGCCAGTATTTCCATCAGTTTTGACCTTTTTGTCTTACAGAATGAATCTAATGTGCATTCAACACCTCCCCCTTAACTACCTGCAGGCCCAGTTCAGATTCTGCTATGAAATTTCTTAGACTTCTCAGGCTCCCAACTTCCCTCCAGGCCTTGAATACTGTACCATCCATAGAGGCAAACAGTTCTTCTTGAACACTGCAATGTTTTACTCACCACCAGGATCTCATGAAACCACCTCTCATCCGTCCTGAATGACCATCCTTTAAGGGCCTCCTTAAAGGTATCTCCTGCCCTTCAAACCTTCTGTGTGCCCTTTTTTTTGAGATTTTTATTTATTTATTTGTCAGAGAGAGAGAGAGAGCACAAGTGGTGGCGGTGGGGGAGGGGCGAGGCAGAGGGAGAAGCAAACTCCCCACTGAGCAGGGACCCCAATGCGAGGCTTCATCCCTGGGATCGTGATTTGAACCAAAGGCAGAGGCTTAACCAACTGAGCCACCCAGGTGTCCCATGTGTGCCCTTCTTAAATATGCAAAATGCATGGTTGCAGCTCATCTACTATTTAAGATCACAGTTCTTTTTGTCTTAGCATGCACTGAGGAACACGGATGGGGATAGAGCATTCTGTCATTAGCACCACTCAGAGCTAAGCCTTTAGATACTCAAAAATTGTATTAATACATTTAATTTCACCTATACACATATACCCTACCAAACTGGCAAAAGAAGCTAAAGCAGTTTAGAAAGCTAAATAATATAGTTACACGAACACCAGTTAAAGCAAGGTGCCAAAAGAAATACAAAGGTAGAAATCAAACACTAACCTTTAATCCGGGGACTGTCAGAAACCATTTGGGGTCTTAGTCACTTGCCAAGTGACCATGCAGTCTTCTGTGAATATATTGGTGTGGCAAAAGTCACTGGTAGAGCTAGTAAAAGCAGTCTCTGGAGGAGATAATTCATCCAAGTCTCTGTTAGAGACTTTAGGAAGCTTTTTTACTCAGTGTAAATGAGTGTGAAAAAAGAGCTTTAAGTGGATACATATTGGATTCATATTGTATCAAGTGAGAGATACAGTGACTCGATTGTGTACAGCAGCCTGACCATGGGCAAGTCTTTTTGTTTGCTTTGCCCTCTCATGCTAAAATTGGGGGACAGGTCTCAATATTCTCTGCATATGCTTTCGAAGTTCAGCAGTCAAAGAAATACCTTCATTAGATGGCTGAGAAATGTCTTCAAATTTTCTGTGTATGTAAATTCTGGTTGCTTAATATGAGTCTGCAGAAAATAAGGGGCTTTGCTGAACTCCTTTTTATTGATGGCTGATTCTTAGAGCCTGAACCTTTTGTCCACTAACTTATAAAAGAAATCATACAACATTTTTAAGGGTAAGTTAAGCAGATATTGTAACTAAAAACTAGAACAAATGGAAATATACCAATAGTCTCAGCAGAAAATATAAAAAGAACCCTGTCAAACATAAAATCTGGATTAATGTGAACATGTTCAAATGCTCAGGTTTTGGCAGAACTTCTTTGGTCGTTAGAGTTTCTTTTTTAATGGTCATGAAATGGTAACTAATCATCTCCCTGCTACCAAACAGCTCATTTCAACTAAAATGAGTTGAATATTTGAACTGTGAAATGTTTATAAGTAAACCTTATAAAAAGCAGGCTCTTGCATTGCAGTACACCAGAATCAAGACATTGTGAAAGGAGTGTCTATTTTGAGAAAGGATTTGTCTTTTGAAGACAGGAACAGTAACCGTAGTAAGTATTAAAAGCACGGGTGGTTTGTTCTGGGCACCAGAGAAAGATGCTCAAAGTGAGTAATGTGGGAGGTCTGCTAACTTCTACCCAATCCAAACCTTCTCTTGTCTTTCTTTTTTGGGGTCTCTGCTGAAATACAGAATAAGTTGGCCCCTTTCCCTGAATTTCAGATTTGTCCCATAATGACCAGAGAAATAAAGGAAGAGGCTGGGAGAAAAGCTGCCAAGAGCCAATGGGTTGACATTTATTGAGAAAGCCTTAAGCAGGAAGTTCACCATGTATCACAGCATGTAGCCTGACTTGGGGAGATTCTACATTATCTTGGTTGCCAGATGAAGCTCTGAAGACAGTTAAGTTAAACTGGCAATAGGGAAACTCTGAAAGGACACAGCTCTGTACGCACTAGGGAAAACTAGTGTGTTTGTGAACAGCCCCATGTTTGCAGTATTGGAGACCACCATCAGATATTAAGAACTAGAAAGAAGGCATTCAGGACGTTAGAAAGAAATGTTACCATGAGTTTACATCCAGTTTCCTAAAGAGCCAGGCTGGTGTCTCCAATCACCTGGATGATCTGTTTCTCACTGAAATGAAAAGAATTAGTTTCTGACATCTATTTCCGGAGGCTTATGTCCTGGTCTCTGAAGGTGTGTGTATACACACACACACACAGTTCAGAGCTCCTGGTGGAGAATTTGCTATTCAACTGGCTATTGAGAAAGACACTAAGGAGCCAGTTTTTGAGGGGAAATTATCCTAATTGGTTGGGGAAAAAGTTCTGTCCTACCTTGTAGCTTTGGTCTATTAGTGAAAGATATCTACAATAATCCTATTGGCAAATTACTAAAATTGTGAAAAAAAAATGAGGTTGATATAGCACCAGAAATAATTTTAAGGGGCTGCAGGTTAACACTTCTAGCAGACACTGAATTAGTCTGTATTTTGTACAAAATTCAGAGCATAGAGGCAAGAGAAGGAATCTGAAATAAAGATGAAACTCTTGCCACTGATATTCTATTATGGAAGTTCTGGGTCCAAGGCAGTATGAGCTGTATCCCTGTGATTAGGTTAGCTGACATAGGACAAAAGAAAAATCCTTATTTCCCATGTGGGTGCCCCTGAAGATCTTTGATGGATGATTCACAGAACCATGCTATTAATGCTCTGATAAGACCTGTGGCTATCTCTGACAGGTTAGAAATCCTGGAGGTCCATGGGTACACAGACCAAGGGACCATGAAGAAGGGGACACGGTCTTTGCCTAAGCATGGGCCCGGGTTGTTCTGGTAGCCAGTCTCCACCCCCATCCAACCAGCCCATGAGTGTGAGGAAATAGCCCTGCCCACCACTGGGCAGGTGTTTGTTTACATTGGGTCACTACCAACTTACCAAGACTGAAAGCTCTTGCAGCTGTTGATAGTTATGCAGGTTATAAAGCCACTGTCCCAGCAATCGAAGTAGCCATCTCAAGATGGAGAGCGGAGTGTTTTCCTTAATACAGGGTACAGAGACAAGTCTAGTGTCTCTGACTCAAATGAGGGCTGTGATCCGATTGTAAAAATGAACTTTTATCTTTCCTACCAACTCCAAGCACAGAAGAATACAAGGGTGGGCTCATTTCCCAGCTCGGGGCCCACACTAACACTTATTTTTCAGTAAATGACTTACACCCCTATTGAAAGCATGTATCTTCTCAACCGTCATGCCCCTTACTGTGTTGTATCCCATATCACAAGTGTCATGGTGAACAAAGCAAAGGTGTGTGGATAAGAGTTTAGTCAACATAGGGTCTGAATCCCCAGGTATATTTGTAATGTGGAAATGCTTCTTCAAATCACAAGTGGGGAAACAGAAGAGCTCCTTTACTGATTCAAATTGGAGAGAGAAAACAAAGTTCACTGGGAAGAGCCCTCAAATAGATTCGTTTTCCAAATGAAAAATCTTTTAATACAAACCTGTGCATTGTTTGTAAAGGCGCATTTAATACAGTGAGTGGAGGACAGTTTTTAAAAGCCCAAGTAACAAGATGTGTTCAATGACCTGAGAAAGTAAAAAAGCTAATTGAAAACTATTATGTACAAATTTTTAAAAATATTCAAAAGCATTTCAGATACCAAGAAGAGTTTCAAATGGAATATTTTATTGACATGTTAGTTGTCTTTTTAACATGTACACACACACTGACACACACTGACACACTCTGATTGATTTGCGTGGAACAAGGGTTGTCTAAATATCCTAAGGGAAAATGAAAAATTAAAAAATATATTAATTTTTCATTGTTATAGACAATTACACCCACATCACTTACAAAGCTATCACGGGTTCTGTCCAAGGAAGCAAAATGGCATAGAAGGAGGAAAGTTGTGGGTCAATTCAACAGTGACATAACTGAGATCTCAACATGAGAAAGCTGACAAAACACGGATTTTTGCTGTGAATTTTCTCTTTGCAAAAGATGAAGAAAAGTCTGTCAGTAAATAAGAGAAAGTGGTGAACTTTTGTAGTCAATTCTCACAGTATTATGCAGGGGCATCAAGAAAACTGCTTAGTCCTTCTCTGGGACCAGTTTCAGAACTTTTCCAATCGCAATGGTCTTACCCTCATCTCTTAAAGTAAAACGACCCATCTGAGGAAAATCTTTGAATGTTTCAAGGCAGATAGTCCCTGCTGTCCTTAAACGGGCAATGCACACTTGATCTTGTTTCACGAAGCGGGGCCGTGTCTTACTTTTCTCTCCTGACTTTTTGTCTACCAAGGAGATTAAGGCTGTTATCTCAACTTCCTCAATACAAGTATGAATGTGCAGCACCGCATTATAGCCTGGGCAGATGATGGACTTGTGCTCAATAATCACTATCTGAACGTCAAAGGTACGTCCAGAATGGCACAGATTGTTAGGGTCACAAAGTATGAATCCTGGAAGAATCTCTTCTTCTTCAATTCCCTTCAGTCTGATTTTAAGATTTTCACCTGGGGCTACATAATCAGTTTCAGCATCATCAGAAAGAATTCCAAGAACTTCCACATTGTGCTTGTTTGGCATCATCACAAGCTGCTGGCCCTTAAAAATGGATCCTGATTCCAGCTTTCCCAGGACCACGGTGCCCATATCCTTGTACTTATCCACAATTGGCAGTCTAATTGGTCCATCAATTGATCTGTTGAAGTTTGGCATATTATCCAAATACGGAATAAATGGTAATCCAGTGTACCAAGGGCAAAAATCTGATTGCTCTTTAATATTTGCCCCTGTCAGCCCAGAGCAGGGCATAAAGTGAATGTCCTTTTTGGGACTAAAGCCAACTTTTTTCAAAAAGGGCACCAGTTTTTCTTTACATTCTTCATATCTCTCGCTGCTCCAATTAACTGTGGGATCATCCATCTTATTAATAAGCACTACTAAATGTTTTACCCCTGCTGTTTTTGCCAACATCGCATGTTCTCTTGTCTGTCCACCTTTCTCAAATCCAGTTTCAAATTCTCCTTTCCTGGCAGAGATTACTAGTACAGCCAGATCAGCTTGAGAAGCACCACCAATCATATTTGGGACAAAACTCTTGTGGCCAGGAGCATCTAAAATGGTGAAATGTTTCTTTTCTGTTTCGAAATAGGCACGACCCACTTCTACTGTTTTACCCTTGTCTCGTTCTTCCTGATTTGTATCTAAGGCCCAGGACAAATACCAAGTTTCTCTGTTTTTTTCTTTAGCTTCTCTCTCATATTTCTCAAGTGTCCTTTTGTCAACCATTCCTGTCAAAAACATTATTTGTCCTCCAATGGTTGACTTGCCAGCATCTACATGCCCAATGAACACCACATTTACGTGTTCTTTTTTAGGAGCACCTGAGGGCACGAACACAGATTTAGATTTTCTCATTTCCTCTTTCTCCATTATATCCTGGCCACTTTCTTCTGGGGGCCCTGAATCTCCCAAGGAACTACCCCCTGGCTCAGCTTCACTTACTTCTTTATTGTGCTCCCATGACTCTTCTAGGATCATCTCCACCTCTCCATTTTCTACAACAGGTTCTGAAAGTTCCATGGTAACGGCTGAATTGGAACCTTCATGCAACACTAACTGTTCCTCTTTGGAATGTTCCACAGGTGCCCCCCGTCCCAGCTTTTTACCTTGAAGGTCGCCCGCGCCGGTGCAGGTTTCATCAATGTTGGTGATGTCGGCCGGGGGGGTTTGCAGCTGGGCCGGGCCCCGCAGAAAGGACGGCACGAACTCCGCGGCGTGTACGTTAGGCACGAAGGGTTTGGCATTGACGTTGAGCTGACGGCTGAAGGCCGAGCTGAGATGCTCCTGCTGGGCCTCGGCAAGCGCCGTGGAGGCTCGGTCTCCGCTCGGGGCCGAACCCGGGGCTTCCATGTCCACCTGGTCCCAGCAGTCGGGCGCGGAGTCGCTGCTGCTGCTGCCCGGATCCATGGTCTGAGGACCTGATGGGTGGCGGGGAGGGAGCGGGGTTAACACGCCAGAAAGTGCGGGCTACGCCGCCAAGGGGTAAGGCTGCAAGAGCGAAGTGCCAAGGGGAAGCGACGCGAACCTTAGCGGCAGCGCAGTGGCAGCTAAGTCCCCCAACACTGCATTCGCAACTGCGGCAGCAGCAGCAGATATGGCGGATCAACCCTCTCCTCTTCTGTGTGAGCGGATCTCCTCCCCCAAACCCCAACCACTTCCGACTCCTCCACCGCCGACCCAACGCGGGGCGTGGATTGACCCCTCGCTGCCATCCGTACGCTCGGCCTCCTTAGTTCTCAGCCATGGGCTAAGTCCAAAAGTAGGATTTGTAAAACGAAATTTTCCATTCATTTTTGTTCACACGATCTGGGAGAGCAATTTGACGCTGTAATGATTAAACCTAGACTGGCACACCTGATTTACAATTCTACTCGAAGATCCAAGTAAAAACGGGAATTGCTATTGAACAAATGGAGGCAGGAGATGGGTTAATTACCCAAAAACCCAGCAACCAAAGGAAGACATTAGTGACTAGAGAGGCACTCATGAAATACATGAAGATGTAGCTGAACCTAGGAAATGCGACATAAGATCACTCATTAATTTGAATCCCAGAGGCTTTTTGATTTTTCCTTTTTCCAGAGGGGCCCTCCCCCACCTACCCCATAACCCTGTAACTCTTGCTGATGGCTTCTGTGGTGTAAGGATGGGGTTTTAACTCGTTTTCATGTTAAGCACTGTGGCTGTGTGTGTGGAAGGAATGCCAAAGGAAAACCTAGGCCCAGTAAAGCTGCCCAACTTACAGCTTTTGTGCAGGTGCTTGAACAATGGCTACCCCTAAAATGCTGTGTTGGATTCACACAGGCAAGCACTGGACTCAGATCACTTGTATTCTAACCAACTGTATCCTGCCCCACTCACCAACAGCCCCCCCCCCCCAGTACACCCTGGATCCACAGACTTTCTTGCCCCATTCTGGAGGCTTGGAACCCTGCTCACTGCTGCTATTGCTGGTACTGGATTTGTCCAAGAACAAATAAGTGTCATGTTGGAACCTTCCTCAGTTAGTGGTAATGACATGGGGCTGTGGATGTCAGCCTAATTAAACTGATTAAGACCCCTGAGATGAACAAAGTCCATAGACACTAATCAATAGAATCTCACCCTCAGTGAGAGTTTATAACATTTGAGCCAAAGCCTGTAAATTAACTTAGATAAAACTGAAATAGAAAAAAAAAGATCTTGGGAAAATACAATTCACAAAGTACAAGATAAGGTCATAAAGTTGGATATTAAATAAATCCAACGAGTCAAAATACTTCACAAATTGGTGACTGATTTATAACTTAGCAATTTTGTTCTCCAGAGTTTAGGATTAGAAAAAATGTTCTGTGTCTAACAGACCTGGACCCTTCATGGTTTGGGTCTAGGGCTGCCACTATGTTATTAGTTCTGTGCTGTTCCCAAGCCATTAGATATCAAACCCCTTTATTCTTTTCCCCTCTGGTAATGGTTTAATTATTTGTTGTCACATAAAGAGAGTGTACATGTCTATTCACAATGAATAGGAAGAACTGAGAGGTTGAATGTGCAGAGACCCTTGGACAATACTCCACACATGTGCTGGAGCCTTTCTTGGGCATTCTGTAGACCTTGGATAGACTTAATAAAATGTCTCTAGGAGAACTTATCAAGCAAGGTTTAGGCAGTTGTGCTCACATAAGATTAGTACTAGCAAGGAAGCAGCACAGACCTGGGATGTTTGATTCACCTGGGTCAATTGAATTGATCATGAGAATGTTAACCTGACTACTATTTATTAATATCTCTGTTAGAGAACAGAGGATTTTTCACTTCTAAAATCTTAAAGAAAAAATGAGAAATAGTGACAGGATGTCCTCACAAGCCATCATCCTTGGGGTTCAGGGCAGGGGCAGGTCCACCCAAGAGATAGAAACATTAACAATGTTTACAATGATAACAGGGATAATAAAATTAGAAAATAAAATACTCATTTGACTTACTGCATTTTTACATAAGTAGTCTCAGTACTGTCAACACCAATATGATTAGAGAAGGTATCCACCTTTTTCCAAAAGGTATCCACGTTCTCATCAGGTACATTACAATTAAACTGCATCTATTTGGTGATAACTCACTTTGTTGAGTGTTTTTTAGTAGCAGGTCATATTTCAATTATTTTCTATGGGTTCTCTCATTTCGTTTTCCCTACCATTCTGTGAAGAAGGTAATCTTAAATCCCTCTCTTTTACAGATAAGAAATGGATGTTTAGAGAGGCTGAGTGAATTATCCGAGGTTACATAGTTAGTAAATAGTGGACTTGGTGTTCAAACATGGACAAAATGATTCTAAGGCCATACTGGCTTGTAGCATCTATTATATAACAAGAAAGGAATTGGGAGATTTGATGAGTATAAATCACAAATGGAGGAAGCAGACAAAGTCTTATATTATCTTCAGAGAATGGAAATATGGATGAATTTAAGAGAGAAAGAATAATTCAGTTGAGTTCTTTTATGAGGAATTATGTTTTCTTCCTGAAGTAAGAGATAACTGTGTGGAGATTCTGAGGGAAGATTGCAATAAGGAAAACAAGGAATGGGGGAAGATATAGAACAAACTTTTGGGGTATAGGAAGGTGGCTGACTTGGGAGTTGTAAAATTATTTTTTAAGAATTCCAATTAAACAAAACCATAATAAATAAATACATAAACAAAAACATAATAAAGTACTCTGGGTTTGGAGATTCCCTTTTTTCTCCAACATACACCTAGCATCATCAAGCAGCCTAGAGCACAAGCCGAGTTCTAAGGTTCATCCAGGATTGAGGAATAGTAGTATTAGATGGGCTAAAAAGAGAGCAGGAAAATATCAAGGCACTAATGAACACAGGGTTCAGAAGACTGTGTTGGATGCCTTATATTGGTTCTCTCAGGATATCTTTGAGCTCTGTTCATAAACTTGTCTCTCTATTTTAAAGCTTAAGTCTCCATTTCCTAGAGTTTTTACTCCTAAGGTTGCTAATGCTTTTACTACTGTCAGTCTGATGCACACAGATCAGATTTACTTTAAAGCCACTTTAAATGTAGAGAGATGTGGAGTAAGGCAAGCTTGATTTGAAGCCATGGATCCAGTTGAAGAAGTATCTTCACTGAGATAACAACTCTGGTAGACTTTCCTGTTTTTAGGTAGGCAACTAATACACACTATGCCTAAGCCAACAGTTGCACTGAAAATATACTGATTTTTCCCACTCCTCAATGGTGGCAGCGGTGACAGTTCCCCTTAGGGGCCAATTCTGACGTATGTAATCATCTTGAGAGGCCATGAATACACTTACATTTCCAGGCCCTATAAGGACAATATTTAAAAGCCTCTAACTCTCCAATTAATCTCTTGCTATTAACAGAGTTTTCTATTAACAGCAACCAAAAACTGACTAGTAGAAGTGACAAAAAAGCTGGGGTTCAAATTCAGGGTCTAGTATTTCAAAATATTTCCTTTGTTAAGTTTCTTTAACCACTCTGTGCCTCAGTTTCCTTAGATAAGTGAAGATAAATCCATACTCAAACGTACACCCTGGGGTGGAGGTGCAAGGATACATGGCAGGTAGAAGAAACAAAGAGGCTGAAATTACAAGATAATTCAGCAGCTTCATTACTGCTCAGACCACTACTATAGTAAAGTATATGACAGCAACACCAGTCATGGCTGAAATGCCTGAAAGCCAAGCCTCGGAGTATGCATAGAGAAAATAGCCTCATTTGAGTTTAAACTGGGGAAAATGTATCTCCATTCTAATGCTGTCTCTATGGCCTACACTGTCCACAACACACACTCTGGGAACTTATTCATCCAACGGTCCACATACTAGGTAGGAACAGAACTACAAAACTAAAGCCAATGAGGCAATCTCGTTATTTTCAGAAAATTTTGCACACAATTATGGGGAATATGAAGAACATTGAACCTTCACCATTGATGATTGTCAACCAGAACCAAAACCAGCTACAGTAACATTCAAGGAGGCATACAAATAATAATTATGTGACATCATGGAAATATTAATGCGAGGTGATTATCAAGTATTTTATATATATATATATATATACACACACACGTATATACAAAATAAAATGTACCCAAATAAACATGTTGACCTTAAATTTACATAAAGTACTATATCATTTACACATAAATAAAAAAATATTAAAAAGAAACAAATATTAAAATAAAATTTGGGGAATCAATAAACACTAGAATTGAATTCCCTGATAGCCAGTTGCTGGAGTAGTCCTTCCAGAAAGTAGTCAAGTCTGGGTTAA